>NC_091121.1:91310286-91610286 GCF_040183065.1 Periplaneta americana
ATTTAAATTAACATAATAAACGATTTATCCTTATATCAAATACGAATGCTCTCTGGATCAAATGTCCTATTTTAATTATGTAATTACTTTATATTTACTTTTAACTGGTGCAGCGGAGCGCACGGGTACGGCTAGTATTTTAATAATTCTATATTTATATTGTCTATTCCACATGCTTTATTATTCCTACTTTTGTTTGGTGCTTCTAACATCTCCTGCATTTCTAAGTCATCTACTGTACTGTTTGTTTTTTCATATAGTTTCTTTTTCATTTTCTTTATCAGTCCAT
The DNA here is from genome assembly GCF_040183065.1 of Periplaneta americana. Lineage (NCBI taxonomy): Eukaryota > Metazoa > Arthropoda > Insecta > Blattodea > Blattidae > Periplaneta > Periplaneta americana. Next base: position 91,310,576 of record NC_091121.1, read on the forward strand.
AATTTCTATTAATAATAATTTTCTAATTCTATATTTTGTATAATTATCAGATTTGTTTTATCTTTTTCTTGGGAATTAAGGCTTCTTATAAATTTATATACTTTGTCCTGTCTTCCATGTAAATTGTGTTCCATTTCTGCTATGTAGTTTTCCCAATGTTCTCTATTTAGTTTCCTAGTATATCTTTTTACTAATGCTCTTGCACTAATATATTGTGACAGCGACGAGAGACTCGAACTCACGACCAGCGTCCCGCAAGAGAGAAGATCGCGCGGGCTCCACGGAGCACTGAGGGATGTCGCGCGGCGGAGAGAAGAGAGGGGAAAGGGCCTACGCGGCGAGGGAGGGTGCGCGCGGAACTGCTGCGTGCGGTGTGAAGGGGGGACGGACCCTCCCGACTCTTCCAGAAGTCCGTCGAAGTGGAGATAGCCAGATAATTCGAGATGACACCCGTAGAAATTTCTCGCAACTGTGATTTTGCTATAAAAGAAGAAACGCCAGCGAACTCGAGCAGTTTTTCAGTTATTCAGTCAGTGAGTAAGCCAGAGCAAGCAAGCCAGTCTTGTGTACCGGAGTTCGACTCGAGTGTGCGTCCGCAACTGTGTCAGCATCCGAAGGCCTGAGTTCAAGTGCAGTGGACCGCAGTTGGAGGAACCTGAGTTCGAGTGCAGTGGACTATCTCTGAAGGTCTGTGGTTCGAGATACTGTGAACTCGAGTGACTGAGCTAGAAGACCTGTGAACTGTGAACTGACAGTTCTGATTTGTAAATAGTGCTTTGTAAATATTAGTTAAGATTAACAGTTCATTGTTGTTCGTAATAGTCCAAGTAAATTGTCATTGTCGTCAGTGGAGTGCACTAACGAATACTGTGTTACTGTGTGGAGAGCAAACACCATTGTTGCCGAGAGCGTTTAATGTGAATTGTAGAAAGGAATTATTATTGTTGAGTTGAAATAAAGTTACAATATTCTATTTTATTCTGATCATTATTGTTATTAAGATATTTCAAATAAGCCTCTTTTTTATCACTCACTAATTTCTGAATTTCGGGATCCCATTTTTTTAAGCCTTTTTTCCTCCCTCCTACTTTCTTTGACCCTAAAACTTCTTTTGCTGTTTTATGTAAGAGTCCTCTAATACATTGCCATTCTTCTTCAATTTCTTCTTTTGACTCTTCTGCATTTGTATAGTTTCTTAACCTTCTTTTATATAGGTCTTGTATCGATTCTTCTTCTAGTAACTTTATTTTATAGATGTCTTGTTTTTCCTTTTCTTTCTTTTTTGTTTCTTTTTTCCAGTTTCTACACCATTTGTTTTGTATATTTATTTTGCTAATCAGTAGAAAATGATCGCTGTGAATGTCGCTTCCTCTAAAGGCTCTTGTGTCCCTAACCAGGTTTTTCATTTTTTGGTTTACCATAATGTAATCTATTATTGAGCATGATCCTCTCTCACTTCTCGTATATTTATTAATTTCTTTATATTTGAAGTAGTTTAGTTATTCTCAGTTGATTAAAGCATGCGAAATTTAGTAGCGTTTTTCCATTATTATTTAATGTTTCTTCTCCATTATTTCCTGTTACATTTGTGATTGGTGTTTTCCCAATACGAACATTTACATCACCTGCTATGATTAGATAATCATTTTTATTTGTTTGATCTATTACTTTTTGTAGTTGCTGATAGAATTCTATTGTATCTTGCTTTCTGCCCTCTTCTGGTGCATAGATTCCTATTAGTGTAAGGTTTCCTTTTGGTATTTTGCATCTTATTTTCATTATTCTCTGGTTTACCCATTCATATGTTGTTATTGTGTTTCTTAATTTTGTGCTTATTAATATTGCTACTCCTGCTTGAGCTCTTTCAGTTATTTCAACGCCACTATAAAACATTGTATAGTTATTTAGGTCTTGGCTTCCTTTTTGTTTCTTTTTCGTTTCTGTTATCACTGCTATGTCTATTTCTCTTTCTTTTAGTTCTCTTTCCAGTTCGGTTTCTTTGTGGTGTATTCCTCTAACGTTTCAGGTTGCTACTTTAATTTGATCTTGAATTCCAAAACGTTTGTCCTTATGTTTTGCTTTTGTCGTCATCCGTAGGCCAGTCCGGCTATCTCTTTGGAGCTTGTAAGTATTTTTAAATGTCCCCTGAGTACGGTACTAACGTTCTGCAGGGTTAGTCCTTTGGAGGGGCTGCCTCCTCAAAGCCTATGGACCTGCTTCCTTGTGTATTAACCCCGCAGGGAGGGTTGCCTCTTGCGCCTTCTGCCTTTGAGGTCTTCACTCTTGTTTCCCTGAGCTGGGTCTCTTATTTCATCCCCAGAGATTGGGTTGCCACATCCGCCATTTTCGCCGTTTCGATGTTCCCATCTCCACGCCATATCTGCCGTTTTGGTCTTCCGTGTTTGCAGCTTTCCAGATTGGTCCGTTGCTCCCACGTTGTGGATTATTCTCGTAATGTCATAATAATATTTGATTTGGCTTGGAGGATGAGGGGAGTACGTTACACTAAACTCGGAATGCTCAACATTAAAATTGCATTGCTGCGTATGTTGTATCCTAAATAATCAAATCGTATATGTGTCAATATTCAGCAGTAATAATTAACCATTGTCGTGGAATATTTCGCCACTATAAATGATGATGGTAAATCATACTCTTTTCCTCGAATAACGCTACTGATTGCCTTAAGGCAAGACAAGCTAAGAACTATATTAATTTGATTTTGATGATGATGATGATGATAATAATAATAATGATAATAATAACAATAATGTCTGAAAGTAGCAGAATCCGGTAGTTCACTTTCAGCAATTATAACAAATTAGAGGGAACTAAATCTGAAGGAAAAACACGGAACTGAAAACAATCAACTTGCCAAAGTAAATGAACCATATGAACAATGTAGTTTGGAAGAAAAATTTTTAATTCAACAAATTCAGACTTTCGGGAAACAAAATTGTAAATTCCATTAAATGATGCTGAAAATCTGCATACCGATATTTAACAAGCCATCAATAAATCTCAAATAAGACTGTAATATGCTTGGCATATTTATAATTTTCGTACTCGATCAATAATGCACAATTAATCAAACTATTTTCACGATACACAATGCTTAGTAATGGAACTATTCATCATTTCTTAGCACAGAGAGGCGAACCTAGCGGCAGAAATTGTCATGACTCTCAGAGACCTACTCTCGATCGTGCTATGCGCCAGGTTGTATAATCTCGTAAGCAACGGTCTTAGAGCATACTATTCAAACACCCCCTAGCAATACTTTTGGGCGAGTCCATGTAAGTGGATACCAATTCGTCTTTCGCGCAGGTGCCACAAGTTTGCGATCGGGCTCTACATCCTTCGTGAGTGGCGGAAGCGTGTTCCGAAGGAGTTCCATTCAAGCAGAACAGCAAAATGACAGGACACTTGTAATCTGTCCACAAGAGTACTTGAAGAAATACATGAATAATTAATTTCATAATTAGTTGTAAATGTCACTAAAACCTGTCTTCTTTTCGATGTCGCGTAGTTCCTAAACGAGGCATTAGAGGACATGGATTATTCATGAAAAATGATCCTTATTGCGAGGCCTATCGATCCCCAGAGTTTGTCACAGAAATTCTGAATTACCCTATCTAGTGTATTCAGAGAAAAACATAAGCAAGGATGAATTAACACGTAAAACAGATAGGAAGGATGTGATACTACTGTAACAAGAATTTATTTTCTGAGCAGCCTTGAAAATTAATTCTCAGATCTTAGTAATATGAGGAAGTAGTATGATCCAGGAAGCTTTAGGCATCCAACAAGGAAAACTCAGTGAGCAGAAACCAGCGGGCGTGACTGTCTCGCGCAGATGACGTATGTTCCCGTTTCCAGCATGCTCTCAAGCCTACTGCAGTGGAGTAAGAGGGGTATAGCATGCGCGCCGCGAGGAGTCCGAGCTGAGTTTTGTTTGTAGAATACCTGTAATTCAAATAATCCAACGCAGAATTCGAAGATTATTAACTGACTAATATTCGCGCGCTTTTCGCTGTTGCCATGGAGACATGCTCTTGACATTTTTATTTATTTTATGTGCAAGTGGAGACTAACGAATAGCAATTGTAATAACAATAAAAAAAATTCCCATACATGTCACACGAAATGCAAGACGCGTAGAGTTCCTTTATTTGTACAGAGTTGAGACAACGCAAGCGACATTGATTGTATAATCTATAATGATATAGAAATTGGCGTCTTAACAAAGAAAGAAATACTTAGTATATGCCAATTTCTGAATCATTATACAATCAAAGCAGACTTGCGTTGTTCCAACTCTATATAAATGAAGGAACTCGAAAGACACGAAATACAACCTCATGTAGATAAGAAACGCAAATTCTAAACAGCATAACAGACCACCGACACGACTTTATAACTTCCTAACGGTGAGCATTATGAAATATTTTAGTTAGTATAGTAAGATTTGTTCCAAGTTGTTTCGGTTTAGCCATTTTTATCTTCTGTGTATGATGTAACTTAATAATCCTGTGTACAGAGTGGAAGTGAAATAACCATGCAGATTGAAAGGGACGATAGGATACACTTAAATGAATTGAAAAGACCTATATTACTTTTGTGATTAAATGCACGATTAATTAGAAAATTACATACATGAACAAATTATTAGACTAAAACGTTTTCTTGCAAACAATATAATTCTTCATATCAACTATCAGTATAATTCACAGAGTCTCTATTGTTGTAAATATGATCGCTTACATTTTCTGGTATATTTTTTTTCAATGCTTAAGTATATTTTTTCTGGCTATGTTGGTACTACTGATGTTTTAATTATATACTGCAGAAGATATTCTCCCATGGCCTGCAAGAAGACCGGACATGGATGAAATTGAAAATCTGTGATCTATACTGAAGAAGAAAGTGAACAAAAAGAAGCATAAAACAAAACATGGACTCATTTAAGCACTGTCTGATATCTGGCTAAATGATGCTGATATTTAAAGAAAGTGTCAAACTTTGTTTTCCAGCATCCCTGACAAAATCAACGTGTTAATAAAGAATAAGGGAATGTTCACAAAATATTAGTAACCTCAATACTCAACTTTCTGTTCATTATATCTGTGCAAAATACATTTTTGTTCATTATTTCTACCGATAAATATAGCTTCGTTGCACATATAATTAATTTAGTCCAATAATTTGTCCACGTCTGTAAGTTGGAAGTTTCAGCAGCGTGACAAAATCGCCGCTAACACACTTTTCTCTCTTCTTGTAATACAGATGTAGAAGGTCAACGAACTCAGGTCTGTCTCACTAGACTAGGTGAACCCCTCCCTCTCTGGCTTCAACGTTCCAATCTGCTCGCATCGTTCAGTGGCTTGAAATTAGCGGTTTTAAAATTAAATTTATACGAAAACCATCCACACTATTGAAATATGCCATAGGGATAATCCCAGGGCAACATTTTATAAGAATTATAAGCTATCCCGAAACTTTCTGGTAAAACTGTATGTTCTCACTGCCTTGAGAGAAAATGGATACCGATATAATGTTTCATCTGAAATAGCAAATGAAATGTTCTCACTCGAGCACTTGTTTCAGCTAAATTAAAATAGTCGTTAACTTTAGACTTTGTGCTTTGTGCAAAGTGTAGTGATTATACATTCCAGTACGAAATTAATACAATCTGATATCAGTTATAGAGCACAATGAGGTTATTACTTGCACGATTTTCAATAAAATGTTATAGAATCGTAAAGACTGAAAATAGAATCGATGTTCATTAAAACGTTTTACTCAAAATTACTCTAAGCTTAAGCTCCATGAGTCCGATTTAATACAACTTGCTGAGTCAGTCTGTAGGCCCATTAATGTCTCTATATCGGATGAAGGTTTACCAGATCTGAAATCTTAGCAATTGTTCAGCGTGTAATTTAATTTTGGATAAACTGTATGTAAATTGTCATGGCATGTAACAGTAAGAACTAGGAAAAATACAATAATTTACGTGAAGAAAATTCACCATAAAGTGACTGTATTTTAGTCTCAATTATTACTGTAATTTATTTTACAAATCTGGCTTTAAGGTATAGTTCCCCGTGAAGCTGAATTGAATAATTTCAAGGGAAAAATTGTTCCGCGGCCGAGTATCGAACCCGGGACCTTTGGCTGAGCGCGCCAACGCTCTACCGACTGAGCTACCCAGGAACTGTACCAGACACTGGTTCGATTTTTCTCTTTATATTCACATACCTCAAGTGGGCTGACAAGATGTCAAAGATCCAACATTGAGTCCAAACAAAGTCTGTGTCACTTGAATAGAATTGTGGTTCTCTGTTAACAAATAGTAACGTATATTATGCAAATCTGGCTTTGAGGTGAGACTGACTTGTATAATTATTCATAATTTATTGTTTTCAGAAGTTCAATCCAAAAAGAAAAAAAATGAAGATTCTTGCAGCTCTACTATTCTTTGCGGTGTTAGTGCAGGTAATGTGTTTCAGGTCCATTTTGAATTCAATATTGCACTCATTTTTAAATAGCAACTATGTTAACTCATCAAATCTGTTAAGGCTTAAAACTACCTGAGTGATCAAAGTAATGAATTTTCTCAGTTTCAAGCTACTCAAGTACTAAGATAATTACAGTTTAATCTTTCGTTGAGGATGAGACACAAAAGTCATTACCTTGTTTCTTCCTTCATATAGTTGTGATGTCCAATAGATTTATTTTAAATCTATCGTAAGTAGCTACTACAAATTAACTCTCTATCTTTTAAAAGTGATGAAATCTGTGATTTGCTTTTAAATTCAAATGTAATATTTGAGAATTTATTTTATGTTCTAAAAGATGTTCCTATTCCTATGTACAAATTCATTCCCGTACTTTTTCAGGTTATGGGAGATAACTCCAAACTAGATGGTAAGTACAGACGTAATTAGTTAAATATTTTTAATAGAAGAAATAATATTGTGAAATACAAATTTATTTGAAAGGAATAAACTGTTTTTGAGAGCAAAACATTTACAGAGTTGTAATACATTAATTAATTAACAAGCATCAAATAGCCATAAAATGTCATTATTATATGCATGCATTATTGGTATTCATAAAAAAATTACGAAAGACCATAAATGACAAACAGATATCTCTGAAAGACGTCACAACATATTTCATAATATTGATTACAGATAAACATACCGATAGCATCATCCATCTATTTTAGGTATTGCTTGAACTTTGGAGTAAGAACTAAGTTCACTAATCTTCAGCATAATACTAATAAGAGTTGGAGTAGTATTGTATTGTACTGTACAAGTATTTATTTACATTGCATGGTATTCGTGCATCGGTTCACAGTTAGAATGTGGAACATGTCAAAAGAATCTTAATAGTACTATACAAAGTCTTAATAATTGTCGTCACAGTCTAATTATATACAGAAGAATTTTACAGTATACTAGTACAACCCAAGGGGTTACTATCGATGCTTAATACGAGACAGAAATACTGTAACAGTGTTGTTGAATGTCATAAATTCACCTACAGAACAGAAGACGTGAGAAATTAGGTACTTCTTTAACTTGGTCCTAAATAACCTTATGTTTTGAGTTTGATCTTTTATATCTATACTGAAGCTACTAAAAATTTTTATTGCCATATAACACACTCCTTTTTGATAGCACGATAGACTTGCCGATGGAGTATGAAAGTAATTTTTTTGACGAGTGCCATGCTATGAATTGTTGAATTAATTACAAAGTTTTCACGATTACATACGAGGAAGATTTTTTTTATTGGGTTATTTTACGACCCTGTATCAACATCTAGGTACGAGGAAGATTATTCATGAAAAAATATACTGACAAGCCATGGGCATTATTTGTAGTTTTTTGAAAATGGTCCTACACGATTCCCTAGATTTGGCACCTACTATTATTGTAGTTACTCTTTATAGTAGGAGTTAGCGTTGTGCATTGCACGCATTGTGTTCGTTTCAAGTTTGTCGAGTATGGCGAAGTTCGATATTTCCGATGTTCGCTCTGCAGAAAGAGCCCTGTCGTGTTTGTTCTGCCTTGTTATAAACATATTAGCTGTTCTTCACTCCCACCTCTTTATGTTTTATCCGCTTAAGGATTTTAGCACCGATCTTGCTATTAGTTTTTCATATGAAATATGAGGAAGTTTGTAATGTCTTGGTTGCCTCTCTCATGCTCGAACATTGCAGGAAACTAGTACTGTTACTATATGTAGAATTTCCCCAAAATATTTTTCCAAAACTCATTACCGAGTGGAAGTATGCGTCGTAGTAGTAGTAGTAGTAGTAGTGGTTGTAGTGGTTACCAGTAGTAGTAGTAGTAGTAGTAGTAGTAGTAGTAGTAGTAATAGCAATGGTGATGGTACTATCATTAGTGACAGCAGTGGTTGTGGTGGTGGTGGTGGTGGTGGTGGTGGTGGTGGTGGTGGTGGTGGTGGTAGTAGTAGTAGTAGTAGTAGTAGTAGTAGTAGTAGCAGAAGTATTAGTAGTAATGGCAGCACTAGTGGTAGCAGTGGTGGATGTAGAATTATTAATAGTAGTATTGGTGGTGATAGCAGTATGACAAGAAGTAATAATGGCATTACTTACTCACTTACTGGCTTTTAAGGAACCCGGAGGTTCATTGCCGCCCTCACATAACCCCGTCATAGGTCCCTATCCTGAGCAAGATTAATCCAGTCTCTACCATCATATCCTACATCCCTCAAATCCATTTTAATATTATCTTCCCATCTAGGCTATGTCTCGGCCTCCCCAGAGGTCTTTTTCCTTCCGGTCTCCCAATTAACATTCTATATGCATTTCTGGATTCGCCCATACGTGCTACATGCCCTGCCCATCTCAAACGTCTGGATTTAATGTTCCTAATTATGTCACGTGAAGAATACAATGCGTGCAGTTCTGTGTTGTGTAACTTTCTCCATTCTCCTGTAACTTCATCCCTCTTAGCCCCAAATATTTTCCTAAGCACCTTATTTTCAAAACCCATAATCTCTGTTCCTCTCTCAAAGTGAGAGTCCAAGTTTCACAACCATACAGAACAACCGGCAATATAAATGTTTTATAAATTCTAACTTTCAGATTTTTTGACAGCAGACTGGATGATAAAAGACTCTCAACCGAATAGTAACAGGCATTTCCCATATTTATTCTGTGTGTAATTTCTTCCCGACTATCATTTATATTCATTACTGTTGCTCCCATGTGTTTGAATTTTTCCATCTCTTCAAAGGATAAATTTCCTACTTTTATATTTCCATTTCGTACAATATTCTCGTCACGAGACAATCATATACTTTGTCTTTTCGGGATTTACTTCCAAACCTATCTCTTTACTTGCTTCAAGTAGTAGCATTAGTAGTAGTAACAGTAGCAGTAGTATTAGTAGGCTAATAGCAGTGGTGGTAGTAGTGGTAGTAGTAGTAGTAGTAGTAGCAGTAGTAGTAGTAGTAGTAGTAATAGTAGTAGTAGGTACCCTGCACTTTCTTAACCACAAGGATGATTTTAGCTGTCAGTAGACACGGAAAATGTTTGAGTTTTTATTTTCGGTATTTATAAAAAGTGAAGGTCTCCAATAATGAGACTAGTTCCACAATTCTAAGAGCTTGTTTGACATTATTATGTAAACTGCCTATATAGCAATGAATATGTCGTTAGATTAAAGTGAATTACTAAATTGCATATTTATCTAAGAGACCACAGCCTCTACAACGATTAATGTAAATCGTTATCCTTTCAATTGCTCAATAAAATTACTATGTAATAAGGAATGGCCACTCAAATTACACGTGTATTTTCACAAATTACTGTTTCTTTCTCAAGATATTTACCTATTCTTGTTACTAGAACTTGTTTCAAGTCTTCTCTTTCTCATTAAACAATTATAATTATTAAACACACCAACTTTTGTGGAACATTTAATAGCTGTAATAATCAGGAGGAAAATTGGTTCGTTTGTATTATTATTTTGTAGTAGTACATGGGTACATTGAATACAGGCTGGGTACATTGTTAACTTGCTTGCCATTTTTACAGCCGCTGACGGACAAAAGCTGACAGATATCATAGAATCTACCAAGCCACTGATTGACACTCAAAAGGAATTGGCGAACAATCTGAATGAGATATCTGACACAGGAACTGCTATTTTCGGTGATTGGAACGATCTCGCAAAGAAGATTCAAGGTAATTATTTTTATGCAGTTATACTTTAGGCCTATAATCTTCACTACATTAATACAACAAACAGTTTTTTTATTGATGTACACCTATAAAAATAATTATTGAGTTAATGAATGTATGTTCTGAGCAAATCAAATGTAGGATAAATATTTTGTTAATGAAATAATTTAATTTAAATTAATCTCAAATATAAGCAAGTCAAAGTGGAGTGTTTATTAGTAGACTTCGTGGAATTGCCACGAGAATCGCAAAGTTTACAGCGCACGCGGTATAGACTGTATGAGAAGGGAGCGTGCAAAGGATGGAGTATGCCTCTGATGTAAACACTGAGCAGTATACTGCGGTTACATTAAAACCTGTATCCTGCATTAAAGAAATATAATGAATGATCATTGAAGTAGGAAATGTCTAAACATGTAAATGCACAATTATTTTGTAGTGAGATATATTAACTCTTAAATGTAAGATACTCGCATCATCCTTGAATATGTGCATTGCAATGAAGAGTTACGTACATTTTGAGCGACTGCAAAGTAACCTCCTCCGATGGTCACTCAGACAGTTTTTATATTGGTTAAATGTACGTTCAACATCACACGATGAAATACTTACGTATTTGAAGGACGGAAAGTCACTACTTTTTAGTACTCCAACTTCAGACGTCTTGTGACCTGATAGTACATCATTTATAATACGAAGTTGTGAATAGGCAGAATTTTTAGCAATAATGTTTCTCAACTTACATTTCACTTTTTCTGAAATTAGTGAATTGTTATTTTGAATAACGGTTTGTGATACTTTATCCACTATATTAAGAGCTTCTGAGAGTTGTAGTTTAGACGATTCTAACAGGATAATGCTTTTGGACAGGATTTTAAAATTAGAATCAATGAACAGAATATCTTCTAATAGCTGTTCAGAAGGCAATGATTTTACAGCTGCAACAGCGGAACTGTCTGTGCTATCCAATGCATCAATTACCTCCATTATTTCGCCGTAAAGTTCTGCATAATAATTAACAGCATCCAACCACGTTCCCCAACGGGTCAAGACTGGCTGCTGGGGTAAGGGTATTCCAGGGGCAATTGTTTGGAACAGTAACACTCTCATTGTAGTATATTTGATTGAATTCTTTTCTGCACTGTACAAATGTTAAGCTTTGACTATTCCAACCACAATAATGCAAAAACAAGTGCTTACATAGGTATACATTAGCTGTAGCTGTTCTATCTATTTGGACCAGTCACATCTCTTAACATGAACTGCTTATACTACGTGACCGGGCGGTCGCTCACCTCCTCTATACTACCGTACATCGGCAACCTGATTGCATGCTGCGTGTGGCAATTCAACGAAGTCTATTTATTAGTCACTAGGCTTCTTCCAAACTAGGCGATTGATTGCACCGTTCGATCCACGAATCTTCTTGTAAATCTCGTTTTACCATGTAATCGACAACTTCGCTTTCACACTTCGCAACTGCAGTTGACGATACAGTATCACAACAGTCGCTTGCCGTCGCTCTTACTGCAAGTCGTCCGACTCAAGGTGGAGTTTTACTTTCAATTGCGTCATTCATACTAGGCGACCGATTGGCACAACTTCCAATGTTATGCAATCAGTCTTGCTTCAAAACAGCGTACAGTAAGACGTTTCATTATTTGTCCTCTTGTACTAATTCATCGAGTGTGATTATAGATCATCAAACAACATTTTGTACATTCGAAAATAATTAAGAAATTCCTTTTATCCGCACGTAGATCGTCATAAAGCATATAGGACAATCCATTTTGAAGTCCTGCACTCATTCTTATCCTCCTACGTTTCCTATTTTTCAATAACAAAGAAAGCAACATTAGCTCTTCATTCTTCGGCGTCATCACGAATGATACGAAGGGAAATGTGCGGTCGATGAGATTAGTCACTCTTTCAGTCGTCGTATAGACAACTAATTGCTGCGACCGATCGTCTAATCTAGAGTGAAAGAGACCTTATATCGCAATTTATTAGTAAGTCACGATTATCACCTACTACATTCTTTGCTTGTATTAGCTTCCAAAGAAGTCAAAGTCGTGGTACTTCTAAGACTGATATTCCACGGATCAAGTAGGATCAGATAGGGCTAATATGATACAGTAACAGCAAGTCGGGCTAATTTGATACAGACTTTAAAATTTACTATAGGCTCAGTTTGTGTGATTATGGACATTCATTTTATGCTCTTTAAGGAGCAATATTGAACAAAGTTAAAAAAAATCACTATCGGTCTTATAAATGCATTTTAAAGAAAGGCAGTTTTTCTTTGTTGAAAAAACTTTGTTGTGATACTCGGTTACTTTTGTCATTGCTCTTGAATGAATAAAGGTTGGATAATTTTTTTAATTTTCATTCAGCTTCATTTTTCTCTAAAGAAAAGCTGTGGATATTGAGCAGCCTAACAGTAACCTGATCTTATACCATTTCTTATAACACTTTTAATCTCTCTTTGTAATTGTCTGGTAATTGTATATTTGTTTTAATTTTATTTCAATATCTATCCATATTATTGTAGGTCATGTATTACATATTTGTATTTTGACGTTGTCTATGGGCTGTATATTTGCTGAATGATATTAAATTATCCATCCATCCATCCATCCATCCATCTGCCTCCCTGTCTATTTGTTTATCTGTCTGTCTGTCTGTCCACTTACCCATCCATCCATCCATCCATCCATCCATCCATCCATCCATCCAATTAGTATATAAATGAGAAGGGCTATTAGGATACATTTTTGGGGCTATTATGATACACTTCTTAGGGATAGTATGATACGCTAGAAGGGCTATTATCGTATGATATTATATTTACTATGAAAAACACTGACCTAGTTATTATATTTTCCAATTTAAAATAATTTATTGCCTCTTGAGGGAAAATTCAGAATTTCTCATCTGTTGAGATATGTTTGAATTGAGATTTTGACACCTACAATAAAGTACAAGTTAAAATAATAAACATGTAGACTTATTTTTACTTATTTACTTAACAATTTTGGCTTAATAGTAAACTTTTTACTGCTATAAATTAACACAACTTTGAAAAATATATTCTTCATAATTTTAAAATGTGTTTTAAATTTATTTTAGTAATACAAACTCTACTATAATTTTCTCAATCTATTTCTTTGCACAAACAAATTATGGGAACACACACCAATTTTCTAGTACTGGCAATAAGATGTTGAAGTTTCAGTAAATTGTTTAAATGTTATGGGAAAAAGAGGTGATTACAAAAGTTGCCAAATCTTAGTCAATTTTAATGTGATTTGAACCAAACTTTTACAGGTGATATATTAAGCATCTGTGTGTATCACAGTAGCCTTACTTCATTGCTCTGTTTAATATGGCCAGATTTATATCACTGTTTCAGAATAGCCCTATAGGTGTGTCACAATAGCCCACACAGCAGACTATTATGATAAACTAGTTTGTTTTAATTTTATCCTCTATTACAAATACAAAATAGAAGCAACTCCAAATCCTTCATATACCGGGTGTAAGGGGTATAAGTGCCGTCCTTTTTACAGTTATTTGGGACAGTCTACAGGCTCCGTGCGTATAGCACTTTGCTGCTACAGGCGGACACTACGAGAACTACTTGTAGGCTTGTCTTCAACAGCTGTGTGTGATCTGTGTTGACAGCCGACTGCTGGAAGATTCGAGTAGGAGTGATTTTATACGCATTTATTTAATCTTTCATAAAGTGTTGCCTTTAGATTGCTATTTTAAAAATGTCAAAGCGGTCCAGCAAAATTATGTGCTGTGTTTTTAGCTGTAATAATAGATATTGTAATACAGAGCAAAATGTGAAGTTTTATAGTTTTCCATCACGACCCCACGAAATGGATTTGAAAAGACGGTGGATAATAGCAGTAAATCGGAAAGAGTGAGTTTAAATTAAGTATTTGGGATTTAAGTATTTTAATTAATACCTAATTAAGTTTTTACAGAACTTATCGTAATCGAGGATTTTACAATAAACCTACAGTAACTATTGCATGCAAATAATCACGTTAATGTTATACTTACAAAATAAGCAGCTGTAGGCCATATTTGTAAACACATCATAATAGTAGGGCGCATTGTATTCAGTAATTATGGCAAAGTCTTTATGATAGCCTGTATTATATAATTACAGAAATAGGCCTATATGAGAAATACGGAAAAATAGTATCATTACATATATACTTTACAATTACAGAATCATATTATGAATATAGAAGGAATTACAAATACAGAAAAATAATATAAATAAAAGTACATTACAATATTGTAATAGTCCTAAAGTTATATCATTACGAAGACATATAACAAAAAATAATTTATACTCATTACAACAGAAATTACAAAACATTTAATAGCTACATTTTATGAAATCTATTTGAAGTGATTTTCTAAATATCATCTGCCTTTATAGTTTTGTCAAACATTAAACAATATGTTTACATTAATATGTCACATTTACACGAATTATTTTTATAGGGCAGACGGCACTTTATGGACACCTTCCAAATCATCTAGAATCTGTAGCGAACATTTCATAGGAGGGTGTAAATCTCAAAATCCTGCTAGTCCAGCATATGTTCCAAGCATCTTTCCTGAATGTTACAAAAGGGAGTCAACAGGAACAGACTCTCTCAACAGATTTAAAAGACTGAAGAAAAGAACTGAAATAATTTCACAGCCGGATACATCAGACCCTTTGGAAGATAGTGCGTCTATCCTAGTGACCACCAAAACTGATGCCCAAACTCAGACAGATAGAAATTATGACAAAGAAAGCAAGTTTGAATTCAGTTGTATGGTGGATGGAAACAATGTCAGCACACAAGCATGCATATCAGCCTTCCACGCATTGTATGCCAAACCTAAGTGTTCCAGTAAACTGTCTGGGTCTGACTCCCCATATGAAAAAAGAGGATTTTTTGGTTATAGTTCAATATCTGATGAATCACAATTAAATGTCCTGGCTGGTGTTAACACAGAAATTTTAAATTTATTTTTGAACTTACTGTCAGACAGTACCCAGCGTAAAATTAGTAAAGAAAATAAACTTTTAATATTCTTAATGAAAATGAAGTTAGCCTTGCCATTTGCTGCCCTTGCTGTAATTTTCAATGTTCACCGTAGTACTATTTCTAGAATATTCCAATCTGTTTTACCTACACTTGCACAAGCAACTAAAAACTTTGTTTTCTGGCCTAGCAAAGATACTGTTAATGCAACATTGCCTACTGTGTTTAAAGATAATTATCCGAATTGTAGAGCTATTATTGACTGCACTGAAATTAAAACAGAACAACCTCCTGAAATCAGTCAGCGTGTATATATGTACTCTAACTATAAGTCTGCATATACTGCAAAAGTTCTTATTGGAATTGCGCCTTGTGGTATGGTAACATTTATTTCCAAATGTTATGGAGGTAGAGCCAGTGACAGTTTTATCACAAATGACTGTGGAATTTTGAAACTGATAGAACCAGGAGATCAAATTATGGCAGATAAAGGTTTTCCCGGAATAAAAACTGTATTGGAGGAGAGCAATGCAATTTTGGTAATGCCACCCTTTATGAATGAAGGTCACTTAACACCTGATCAAGTTGATGATACTTATAATATTGCTAGTGTGCGGATCCACGTTGAACGCTGCATTCAAAGAGTGAAAGTGTATAATATACTTCAAAAATGTCCAAGTGAACTATTATATTGTATTGATGACATTGTGCACATGTGTTGTGTTATGACTAATAAACAGCCTCCATTGATTTCTGAAGATCATTGTTAGAACGGTATGCCAGTTCTTTTAAATAGTGTGTGAAGTAAAACTGTTGCAACTTTTCAATACAGCCCTTCAGGAACATATCATTTCTTTGAATTTCTATAAGAATGGAAATATGATTCTCTGTATAAATGAAAAAATCACAGAAATCAACGCCACAACAGTACATCAGCAGTTGACACTGAGTGAAATATGTATGACTTTGTTTTAGTTCCAAATTTCCTCGTGAATTTTTTATAATATAGGATACATTAATGTCCCCAATCTCACCGACAATGGGTTTTTCCTTACATGAAATAGGACATTTAATTTCTAATACTCTTTCTGGCTTACCATTCATCATTACTATCCCATCAGGACTAGCACACAACCAAGGTTGGGTTAAGTGAATGATAAGACCACAACCAGCAACTGTTCTGTCATATGAATTTGTGTATTTGTCAAGTGCAGTTTTTTCTAATTTACTTCCAAAAGTTACATTCCTAAGACCCCTACCATGAAGCAATTTTGGGTTCATGAGGGTATTTACCAGCTTCTCATGATCTTTTTTTCTAGTTTTAATTGAATGTGCCCTACTCGCAGAAATCCTTATTTTTCTTTCTGTAAACCATAAGTCTGATTTTGATTGATGCAAGGTTTTTACACAAATTTCAGTTGCTCTGGTCTTATCAATTAGGACATGATTATCATAAAAATCATTTTCTAATGCAGAAATGTTGCTACTACATTCATTAATTATTATAGGCCTAGTTTCTTGTTTCATTAATAATGTTGTGATTAGCCCTTTACATGCATTATTCTCAACAATAGCTGTGATATCTGTTATTAAATGTCCCAGCAGTTCATTGACAACTTTAAGTGATTCTGATTTTTTCTCTTCGTTTAAAATTTTTGTCAGTATACATGGGGTTTTCAGTGCAGGAATTTCAATTGCTTCAACTTCAAGCCTCTGCTTTTTTTTGGGGAAAAAGTTCTTCTAATCTCTTCCCCTTGCTATATTTCTCTTTCCCCGCATTTGAGATATGGGGTCGAGACCATTCGCAGGGCTGATCAGTTCACGAAGTGATGCGTTCGGAGTTAACTGCATAAACAACAGCGGAAATGTGTTTACACTTTCCTGACGATCCAGCAGGACATTCGCAGGAACTATTAGTCGCTTCTCTAGCAGCATTAACCTACGATAACATGAGGTTGTCTTTTTAAGTCAGCATCGTTTAATGTATAAATTAACATCAATCACAAATAGTAATAATACATAAATAACTACGTTACCTCTATGGTGACATGATAAGGTTTCAGGCTAACTGATGTCTGTCTTATTACATTTGCAGTTATTACACTCTTGCAAATTCCAGCGAAATATTTTTCTTGTAAATTTAATACATGACCACTTTCTGCAAGTAAACGACCTTTCTTAGAAGAATTTGGCCGATTATTGTCATAGAAAATACTTTGAAATCCCACTGTTATTATTAAATCTGCCATGGCAGTACACTGTGAGATGACAGCTGATGCTCGCGCGGTAGTACGCAAGAACTTACAATTTTCGCCACTCAGAGCGCGGCGGTGCATTTCTCCCTGCAACGCACGGAGCCTACAGCAGGCATGTCAGAAATCAGACTCTATAAATGTGCAGTTATGTGCGCGGATCCCCGGTCTGTGCAGGTTGCATCAATCAAGCGTTGCTCTTACCCGTTCTTAGCTGGAGGGGTGTACAATAATCTATTCTGCGCTTCTAGGGTTGGATTAAATAGACATTTGGACATTATAAACATAGTTAGCAGAACGAAAAAAACACAATTATTATCAGTGTCTATATTTGACAATTTCAATACAAGAAACTTTAGGCTTACTCAGTTATATTTCACAAAGTAGTGGTTTGTAAAGCATAATTTATTAATATGATTTTATACAGTATTTGAAGAAAAAAAAATTGCAGTAATTTCGAAACAACAAGAAACGAACAAGTATTTCATTTTACGTAGTAGGTACTAATTATTTTAAAGTAATGGACCCTACTCTTTCATTGTTCATCAAGCATTATTATTTACTGTGACCATTGGTGCACAAATGTTGAAGAAAATATTATACCCCCAATTAATTACATGCAGTAGGACATTGTGAAGCTTTTACACTGAAATAATTTCTTTGCTGTATGTCAATATAAATTAATATTAATATTAATAAATATAAATTAAGCTTAGAATTTAAATTCACATATAGTTTATTTGAAAACGTTGAGAGCAAGTATCGAAAAGTTGGAAGCGTTACTCAAAGAAATTAAAAGTTTAGTTCACAAGCTGTGAAGCGACGATATTCTCTTTATGTCATATTTAAAGATTTATTAATATAAGTATATTCAATTAATATTGTGACGTGGGATGGAAAATTTGCCATTATAGGCTATATTTTTCCAGAAAAATTTTCCGCCTTGCAAATAGTTGTTTTCTTCTCTCCTTACAACCTCAAGAGCCTCACATGTATTCCTCACTATATTCTTATCACTTACCAGTTTATGAAATGAAAGTTGTAAGTCGTCTAACCTTTGATGGCTGTGTTAGTACAGACTCCAAAACAACGCCATTGTCAAGTACGTTTTGCTGTGAGAGTACTGATTAATAACTAAGCGCTGCAATATCATATTTTGAGAACTTTACTAATCTGATCTAAATTGTCACCTCACAACACTGTTACCTCGACATAGGCTGATGAAAGCCTTTCATTTTAAAATAATTATTATTGTTGGCTAAGGAAAACATTATGACAATTTATATGATTCGTAATTTCTCTTCTCCGTTATCTGTGAACTCCTCACTTAATTTATCATAACTCATTCACAGACACAGCCAATTCGGCACTCGTACTGAAACTGTGTTACTGAAACAAAAGCTGCTGCAGGTATTGTATAGCCCTGTCGCGTTCCCCTCTAAGGCAATTCACTCCCTCCAGGTAAGGGAATAGAGAGTGCACATCGCACTGAGACAGTTGCACAATGTGCGCGACTGCACAATGTGCAGGGTTTTGACATGCCTGGTCTGCAGGATAAAAAAATATCCATATAACATAAGGTCAAAATTTGATATTTTCCCGGAAAAAAATATTTCTTCTCTTATTTTATTCGGGTTATACTGCTTATATCGTTAGTAAAATTATGAAAATAATTACATCAATAAGTATATCTATCAAAGAGTTAATATTAGTTTAAATACATATTTGTGTGTTCTATTACGTTTTCGTGAAATTAAATAAAATTGCATGCTTAAATTTGTTAATATTCTGGCGTGAGAGACGTGGCAACGTGTCTAGCAGGCAGTACTCTGCACAGACGTACGTACTGTACATGTCAGCTGAGTTCAAGCTCCCTGTCCTGCCGAGCGGATAACAGTTCGGTACCAGGTATTCGATAAACAACTTACAATGTCATTCACAGTTTAGGAATATCATATGTTATTAATGTATGGAGAAAGTCGTCGTAATTCAAGTGAGGCAAGAAGATGTACCGTCATTGTTTTCCGCAATGGAGATTGCCTAAACTTTTGTAGCGGTTTCTCAACGATTATTAGAAACTAGAAGTCTCTTACCTTGTTTCGAAAATCACACAAACAGAAATTTCTTTAAAAATAGTACTGCTTTATGGAAGCGGAAGAGATTAAAATGTTGCATTTAGAAAAGGACTTCATATGATTTTGTGTAGTAAACCATTAGGCCCCATATTCATAGATATTCTTAGCGCAGGCTTCCGGTGGATGATCAGCGAACTAACGTTTTTCGTATTCATAAACCAGTGTTAGCGACATGATATGATAAGAATCCTGTACAAATAATCAGTCGATAGCCGGGGCTAGTTTAGCACGCTCGTAGCGCGGGCTAGCGAAATGTCTATGCATAACACCCTTATTATTTATTTTTTTGACGTACAATTAAAAAATGGGCCAATATTGCCAATATTGTTGCGTAAAATGGAAATTTACAATAAAGTTCTATTAATGAGATTGAAAGTTTGTATTTGCTGTTCGTTTTATGTAAACAACGGTCCACCTCTGCATTACAACAGAGCATCTGTTTTGTACTGACAAGGGATGCATTCGGATCTTCCGACGAGAATCGCCACGAAACTTTCTGGGCTGAACAAGCATGAGGCCAAAGTAATTGGTGCGAAGTGTGGCATTTCGCAATCATTTGCTACTCCTAAAACAAGGGGTATAAAAGTAGGGTTCGCAACTGTAATGTTTGTAGTCATAAGTTATGAAACACGCTGTACCCGAGAGACATGATGTCATTTTGTGATAATGCGCATGCCTGGTAGGTCTCCTGCCTTGTATAAATGTATAAATAAGTGTGTTTTGTATAACCATAAGTGGCTAGGTAGTATGATTCAGGGCATGGGCCTGTTTGTGTGTTAAAGAATACTGTAGTTGAAATACGTGTATACTATTGCGTGTTTATCAAAATGAGTTGTAACCCTCATGCTGTGGTACAGATACTGTTGAATGAGGTGACACAGAATTACCCAGCGGACAACACGCATCCAACATACATCGACAGGCGAATTGCACGGGAGTTGTTTATCATCCTGGAGAAATATGTCAGTGGCGGCATGGACATGCCGGAAGGACAGACATTGTGGTGTGATAGTGATCGAACATCGGACACTTTATCTGAAGATAACGATGTGCTCGGTAGTCCAGTTCATAACACGGCAACCAGTACCAGTTCCTATGAACGATCACCTCCTAAATTCAAACGGAGAAGTATCCACGAGCAGTTCTCTAAAATAACAATGAAAAGGATTTATGACAGTGTCAAGATTGAAAAGAAAAGCGTTGCAGCAACTGCCCGAAAATTCAAGACATCACCGGCAAAATTGAGGCAAATAGTAAAGGCTCTTCAGAGAGGTGGTACGATAGAAAACAAACATCCTCGCATTCGAGAGCATATGTACACCAAATTCAGGAATGCGCGTAATGTTGGAAACGAAATTCACTACTGGCATTTAAAGACTTGGGCGAAAGAAGCAGCTATTTTCATGGGCATTCCCAGATTTAAAGCCAGCAGTTATTTGCTCCACCAATTCAAATGCCGCTACAAAATAACATCACGCAAGATTACAAGTTTCATTACTATGCGGGATGTTACTCTTGATACTGACGTGAGGACCAGAGCATTGGAGTTTGTGCGAGAAGTTAACGGACTACGTTTCTGCTAATGCAATCGATGCCGACATGGTGTTGAATACGGATCAAAGTTGATTTGAGTATGAAATTACCTCAAATAGGACACTATCAATGATCGGGGAAAAGACAACTGAAGCAACTGTTGAAAGCATTGCATCCACTACTCACTCCTACACCATTCAGGTCCTTATATCCATATTAGGACGCCTCGCAAAGAAATTGTACATCTGTTTTCAGGAAGCGGGTGGTAAATTTGATAAGATGCCAACAGATCTCGTACTGTCCTAGATGAGTAAAGTACTTCAACCGGAACTAAAGGGAGCATCGCTTCTGCTGCTGGATTCATGGTCTGGTCAAACAGACACAGATTTATGGACCGGAGCCTTCGGACACAAGGATTTAAATTTACACACAAAAATCATACCACCTAAAACCACAAAGTACTGTCAGCCTCTAGACGTCTACTTCTTTCGTCAGTACAAACTATTTGCGCTACGCATTGAAGAGAACATACGTCATGATGAGCGGAATGCCGTCAAGCTGCATGATAGGATCTTCATTTTCAAGTTGCATTCCTTGATATACAATCAGTTGAGTGCACCACAGTACCAGCCTATGCTTCGCTATGCCTGGAAGGCTCTGGATATGTGTCACAGGACATGCCACTTCCGTTCCGTAATGTGTTCGACATAAATTTTGCTTGTCTTGACATATGTAGCATTCCTGACTGCGATTGCAGTTCCGCCATTATTTGCTCGTGGTATGAGATGCAACTCTGTTTGCACCACTGCCTTCTTACACCACATTACCATGAGGTAGAATGAGATATGTATATGACAGTTTACAAATCTATCTGTTGTACGTAATCTCGTCATTTACATGTATCACATTTCACAGGTATATGATGTTAGGCACTCTATGACTACAAACATTACAGTTGCGAACAGTACTTTTATACGCCTTGTTTTAGGGGTAGCAAGTGGTTGCGAAATGCCACACTAGACACCAATTACTTTGACCTCATGCTTGTTCAGCCTAGAAAGTTTCGTGGCGATTTTCGTCGGAAGGTCCGAAAGCATCCCTTGTGAGCTGTACTATGTACTTGTAAACTCCCTCCTCCCCATCCAACAACACTGCCAAAAGCCTAATATTGTAAACTTTAATGATTAGTTAAATACCGCAATTAGAAATAAAATTGTGGGGACATTTTTTTTCCTTATGAAATGAACAATCATCAGTTAAAATAATGGAACTTATACCCCTTACACTTTGTATATCTAAGATAGCACATTACCCTTTTTTTTTTCTTCTTCTTCAAATCTGTATATGCTTTGATAGAAAAATTATAGAAAACTATAGATCTTTCTGTACCATAATAGCCCTACCTGACCCTAATCATAACAATTTCTGAAGTTGAGGGTGTCACTTGAGACTTCACGTTTAGCACAGTGAAATGTGATGTTGAAATTATGCACACATACAATATTAGCAAATGATTAAGATTAAGAATTACTTTACAGAAATTTCACAAAACAAAGTGAAGCGATTCATTGAGTACAAATTAATTCTGAAAGCGTGACTACATGGAAAAGAAATGTGTTTATTTATTTCAGATGGCACTGCAACCAAACAAGAGATCCAAGATGGAATAAACGGAATCAATGGCGTTATTACTCATGTGAATGATGTAATGAGCAAGTTGGCCGCCCTTATATCTTCAGTGTTGAAAAAAACCGGTCAGTATTCAGAATTGACTGAAAAAATGGCACAACAACTGCTCACTGAATAAGCTCCACCATTTTAGAAGAAATTGGATTTTGGGAAATAATGATTGTTTTATGAGACAGAGACAGACAGGAATATACTTTATGTACTTCGTTGCGTATAAATGTACAATTATATATATAGCTTGAACGTAAGTAAATATAGTGTAATGTAATCCTGTTGTTATATATTTCGGTGTAAGATAAATCTGTTCAGCTACAGTAAGTATTCTAATTTTGTTATTCTAGTACGTCACATTAAAGACAGAGAGGATCACTTTCATGCGAACAAAGATTATTGGAAGTCGTGTTGTCTGTTCTTAGAAGCAATGGCAGAGATTATGTTCAAAGATGATTAATTCATTCACAGTTTCCTGTTCAAAAGCAGGTCTTTCACTGCGAATCCAGAATTCTCCAATATTTTCGATGTACTATACCATGGTCAAGCTATAACAGGGGGAGGAGGTAAATGATGTCCGCAATAAACCCGTTATATGGGGATTCTATGGTTTTGCCCTCCCACCCCCCAAGAAAACGATTCTCTCTCCGCCTATGCTTGTGTTCGATGTTGGCTGGCTGTTTCGGACGCTTGTAAATTTTATTAGAACAGTCTATTCTAGTACATACAACCACGAAGCTTGAGGTGATTTTTTTGCATTTCTCGCGATACAATGCTCCAAGCAGTTAGCAACTGAAGTTCAACTGTCATTGGATGCATATTCCCATGGATGGCCAACTCGTGCACCCAAAGTGCTAAAAAAACCTTGAAAGAGAGAAAGGCAGACGGAGCCAACCACAACAGTTACAAGTTGTTTGTACAGTAGTTTCGCTGCAAAAGCCACGGTGCGCTCTGGCGGCTCATGCAGGTGATCGTGATATCTATTCCATAATTTGAATTTCAGAATGACGCATGGTACAATAATTATAGTAATTTTAGACAAACTGTACCCATGCACACTTAACAAAATTATATTATTTCCTAGCTTTGTAAATTAGTTTAGTACTGGAAACACAAACTGAATACAACCTTTTCGAGATACAACAAATATAGCCGCTACATTTATTTGTTATTACACTATTTGTTAATATTTCTTATTATATGTCTTATTTGAAACGTAGAACGCGAGAATTTACAAGTCTTTATACATTAGAGAGTATTCCTCTGTTGTCAGAAAGATAATAGTCTGTATTCGCAAACAATAACAAATTCAAGGAAGTATTTTTACATGTTACGGCAGATGAAATAAGCTTACTTCTGAGCTCTTTCTTTACTTCGAGAGCTTTTACACTTCTTTCTTGTATTAAACTCTGCCTCAAGCTCATACAGTATATATGGAAGCAAAGAGTATATTTGGAAATTCTGACTTAGGCAACATTACGAACAGTTCGATTCCTGATTTTGCTGGAATCTGAGTGGCGTGCTGTTATGTACATTTATTATTTCAAGCTATAAATTTTCAGGATTTTCTATCGGCGTAAGCCAAGAAGATTTCAGAAAAATTTCGATTCCTCGTCAATTGTCACTGTTTCTCCAAACTTAGCAGTGAATTTTGCTCTAGGTCTTGAAGTAGGGTCTTATATTTGATAAGAAGATTTTCTTATCACTCTTCAAGATAGTTTATAGTCAAAGAAAGTGAAGTTGTCTATGTTCTACATGATACTGCCACATTTCAAATTTATCCATAAAAATGTTCTTAACTAGTTGATTATATGTCGTGCAATTCTGTAATTCGCACGCACAACATGCTAATGATATTTGATATCAGTCTCACCTTGTTGATATCTCATTTTTACCTTTAGCTGTTTTTTATTATATTAGGTTATTTTACGACGCTTTATCAACATCTACGGTTATTTAGCGTCTGAATGAGATGAAGGTGAAATGAGTCCGGGGTCCAACACCGAAAGTTACCCAGCATTTGCTCATATTGGGTTGAGGGAAAACCCCGGAAAAAACCTCAACCAGGTAACTTGCCCCGACCGGGAATCGAACCCGGGCCACCTGGTTTCGCAGCCAGACGCGCTGACCGTTACTCCACAGGTGTGGACTTTAGCTGTTCTAATGCAGATGCAGACAGTATTTCTTTACTAAAACCTTGACTGTTTATTTGTTACATAAAATGTCATGCATAAGAAAGTGTAATAGAATACAAGTTTTAATTCTCTTCTTAATTAAAAAAATTCTCTTTTTACTCGTAACTAAAGAGAAATGATCTGGGAATTACATTGTTTTTTACTTAAAACGAGCCGCCACTTACTGCAGACGCGATCGAACTTGTGTCTTGAAAGAATCGCACACAGACAGTACAGCTAGTACAGAGTCCGTTCTACCTGCACTGATATTATGTTGACACTTTGAGAGCACGAGTTGCCCACCCATGCATATTCCCTACGTATTGAGCTTCTTGACTGTATGTACTAGACTGTGGTATTAGGCTCCTATATTTCTTTTTCATTTTTAACCAATAACTTCACATGTCATTATAATGTGTTACATCAGCTATGACCTAAAGTAAGATACGTGAATACAGTTTTCGAATATGACTCTTTCAACTAATTCTGTAGCTCTGTTGTCAAAGACTGGTTCGAAACCTATTTCCAATTGCAAGTACTACATTAGAATGTAATAGTAAGATTGTGTGGGATGTAATATTAATAAGAGGTCTCTGATTGAGGTTCTGGCTGATATTATGTACATCTATTATCAGGCAGTACATCTCGACGATATGTGCCAGAGGAAGAACAATAATTGTTTGTATGCGTCTTAAGTCTTATTAGTGTAGTATGTAGCTAATCGGCAATGTATGCAATGGAGGAGGAAAGGAGCTGGCCACCCTACACCATTATATCCTGGCCTAGTTGCCTCATAAGTGGTGGCTTGTTGGTATCACTTGTGAGGTTCAGACCTGTCTTCGGGTAGTTGACTAAATAACAATTATTAAGATACATAAGACAAGACGGAAAAGAGTAAAGTCAGAGAGAAGAAAAGAAAGAAAGTTGTGGAAGGAGAAAAGAAAGAAAGACAGCAGTGGGGTGAGGGAAGATAGGAGGAATGACTCGGAGGGAGAGAGCAATTTTAAAGTTACTGACATTTTTGTCATATGTTCGCGCAAGAACGGCTCAAGTTGCGTTGTCCGAAACTCGCGTTATAAGGGTTAACTTTACCGATTATTATTGATCGCAATACCGAGATATTTTGTTTAAATCTCCTTTCTCTCACAGTGAGGGCGGAGAAATACAATATTAATATGTTTAAGAATAAAAAAGTAGCACATGTATCCTATTATGAAAGTCGATCCTTCTGTGTTTTGAAAAGAATATCATGGTACTCCTAGCAAGGAAAAGTAATGCTAACGTTATTTCAAATAGCTACATGTGTACCTATTTTTGTACCTATTCTTTCACTTAGCTCACTCTTAACTCTGTCACAGTCCTCGGACTTACGTCACAGCTATCTTCTCATCTGACTCTAACCTTGTCATCTAACCCTCTCCAACATTTTCACATTCCTCGGACTACTGTCAGCTAATTATGCCCTCATCTAACCCATTTTAACCTTGTCACAGTCCTCGGTCTATCAAGTAGCTATCCACTTATCTAAACCAAGCTTTAACCTTGTCATAGTTGTTGATCTCCTGTCCTGTCCCTCATACCAAATATGTCCAATCGATCGACAACAGCGAGCCTAATGGATCAATAACAACGGAGAACAGAGGACCGATGTGTATGTGCTGTATGCAATTGCAGGTAAGTGAAAGCAATGACATACATCATTATACTTATTGTATACTTCACCCCGAAACGAAAAGTATTCCAAACAACTAAAACTAGCCTGATAAAACCAAACTTAATCGAGTCAAACCAAGTAACTAGGAATGAATTGAGGCGTAAATAAATATTTTGATCATGACTGGAAAAAGCTGGTCTATGTGAGAATTTTAATACATCAATGAAATGTTTGCCGAGCAATCAAATACTACAAGTAAATAAATATAATATAACGAATTAATTATGATCTGGATTAAGATTTGTAGGCACTAAAATGACTAAATATGTATATGTGGACTTAACTTTATCAAAATATGGAAAAAGAATTTTATGAAAATGAACCAAATAAAGTCTGTATTTTAACAGTCATCATCATGAATGTTATCAAATTATACATTATATTATTATATTACTACTACTACTACTACTACTACTACTATTATTATTATTATTATTATTATTATTATTATTATTATTATTATTAAAATCGAAGAGGTTACTGCGTAAACATGACAAGCTATACCATATAAATTATTTAAAATGACAAAGTTTGACATTAACATTATTGGGGTATTTTCTGTACAGTAATTAAAATAAAGCAAAGTCTGCTATCGACATGACAAGGAAAAATCAAAATCTTTGAAATTCATATTCTCGTAAAACAAATTTTAAAATATATTATATGATAAAGATTTCGAAACGATAAAATATGGAAATAAAATGTTGGAATTTGTAGAGATAAGTGAGTTTTCCTCAAATATGGCCTAATATGGAGAATAAAATAACGTTAATGTTATGTTTTATTTAACGATGCTCGCAACTGCAGAGGTTATATCAGCGTCGCCGGATGTGCCGTAATTTTGTCCCGCAGGAGTTCTTTTACATGCCAGTAAATCTACTGACATGAGCATGTCGCATTTAAGCACACTTAAATGCCAACGACCTGGCCCGGGATCGAGCCCGCAACCTTGGGCATAGAAGGCCAGCGCTATACCAACTCGCCAACCAGGTCGACAGAATAAAATATGTTTTATATAATTCCATATATCATTATTTGTAAATATATTATAGAATTTTAATGACAACGGATCGAACAAATATGTATGCCTATTGACATATAAATCCTGGGCGTGATTGTGATCTAAAATATAAATAAACATGTGATAGACGATGAAAGTATTGATTTGTTAATGCGCTTTAGAGCAGAGCTTTCTCAGTAAATAATACTTAATTATATTATGCATCTTGTAAAAAATTCAAATATTCCATTTTTACAATTTTGATATTTTAACGACTATTAACTATTATGGTTGCGATGAAAATGAGGCGAATGTCAAGTAATCTATGGCGAATCCTCGGCCTCATCTCGCCACATGCCATTTCGCTATCACCAATCCCATCGACTCTAAATAACTTAGTAGTTGATACAGCGTCGTTAAATAACCAACTAAGAATATTTTATTAGTTATGACAAAATAATTTATTTATTTTTAGGCGATGAACGAATGTTCATCTGAAGTTGTATTAAGGGCTAATTATTATTAAACGGTAATAATAATAATAATAATAATAATAATAATAATAATAATAATAATAATAATAATAATAATAATAATAATAACAATAATAATGATGATGATAATAATAATAATAATAATAATAATAATAATAATAATAATAATTGCTTCCGGTTGCCAATCGTTCAGGCATTTTGTTATGAAACTGTTAAAAACCAACAAAGGGCGTATTTAAGTGATATTAATTAATCTTCTTATATTATGAAATGGGAACATATAAAAGAAAACAACCACTAGGATCTCATCTGTCGAAAATAAATTTTTTGGTAACGACCGCTGGATGGAAACACGGCTGCAAGCTATTACTCCATGCAATTCCATCAAGATTGTAACGTAACTTCTTTTGCAGTCGCTAGATGACAGCACAGTGACAATGATAAAAGTTGCCTTGAAAGACAATTGGGTTCATCAGTCTGTTGTATGTGATTAGGTATTCCACGAACTATAGAATGCGTCATCTCCGTACAAAAATGCTTTGAACCACTCAATGCCATACACTCCGTAATCGCCAGCGATGTCTTGTACACAACGACAGTGGCGACATTAGCGCTCAACGGTCATGTAACAATGAGATTCGTAGTAACAAACCTGCCATTGCTTATGAACTGTGGAAATGTCTTAGGGAAAGAACGGCGGAGGTGAATTCGCAGTGCCCGTCTCTAAAAATAACCCAGTCAAGTTCAAAGTAACATAAATAATAGACTAAACAAAGCTAATCTAATCTACTTATATTAGTCACACACTAAAACCAGACGTAAGTGCAAGTTTGAACCAATAAATTAGGTTATTGAAATTTGCGATAAATTAATTAGTTTTGGAAATTGTATATTTATTATGTATAATTACTTTTGTATAGAGATCTTTTTGTTAAATTATTAAGTTTTGTACTTTTGTGAACTAATATAAATAAGTCTATCTAAATCTATCTATATTAGTCACACATTTAGAATCCTATGCGCGCCAATGTCACTCACTACTGAAAGTGAATTTCAGGAATTGCATGAGTAGTTACCGGATTTTAAATATTGCCCCATTATTTTTATAAACAAACTTATGTTTAAATTTCAGTGAAAGAACATTCACTTCCTAAATGAAATAAATCAGCTGGTCTCCACAGAACAGATCTTTAAATAAAATAGCACTACAAAATTTATTCCATCAGACAACTTTTTCAGCTAGAAAGTCTGTGTAATATAGATAATTTAATTGGGGAAGTTACTTGCATTTATATACTCGGAAATCATGAATAGAGATTTAGATTTAGTATTAAACGAGCAATGGAGATCGATTCTTCAAGCTGTTAAAAAGTACTTACCGATAGATGAATAACAAGAGAGAAACACAGAAAACTTCTCACCTCGGTCACTAACTTCATTGAAATATTAATACTTCACTTAACTACAATTTACACAGATTAATAACATATACAGACACTCGATTTTTCTCTTTTATTTAACTGTTTGATCACAAGCGCTGCCACAGTTTGTTCTTTTCTTGTCCGCCATGTCTGATTTCAGTCAATCCACGGGAATTATGGGAAAGGACCTGCCTAAGATGTCCAATAAAATTACAGTACTTTTTACATAGAGCGATACGACTCATATGAACGCATGTGCGTAAAAACGATCTATCTCTCAAAAAGAAAAATTTCCGGATTTGTGCTTCTATCTCTTGGCTGCAAGGTATACTAACTACAGCATTTATGAGTAGCCGAACATGAAGAAGCATCGTGGAGGTTAAATCTATCCTATCAACGTTCTTGTGTTTATTGCTCGTCTTACAGTAGACTACTTTTAAATCTTGTTTCCTCTTGTAAGAAATGAGGTTTAGACCGTTCTACGGTCATGTATTCATATATTTATTAACTTAAAGGCCTAAGTTCGAGAATAAAAATGGATTTCTTGCCTTGTGTCGTTTCAACTTCCAATGTTTTCGAGGAAATTATCCACATTCCACTCGCGGATAAATGAAGGGTTCAGAGCCATAGTGGGCAAAGCGCCATATATTAAAAACGAAGAAAACAAGGGTTAAAATTAAGTGATTACTATAATTTAATGAAACATATAGTAATATAAATTGTGCATATTAAAACTGAATGACATGTCAATCCTCATTAAATTATGGTATTCAGTTAACTTTAACCCTTGCTTTCTCCATTTTTAATTAATGGCGCTTGGCCCATTATGGCTCGGAATCCTTCAAATTACAATTTTACGTTGTTATATTATAAGTCATCGGTTTACAAGCAACATACTTTAAGTAAAAAATATTACTTCTTATAAAAAGGCATTTGGTTGTTCTTGACAAACTGAATCTTCAAAATATTATTTTTAGCAAGTTGTTCTCTTTTAGCAAGTTGTAAATTTTATTTTCCAATTCTAAGTTTATACACTTAAATTATTTACATTATATTATGCGCCTTTTTCTCACCACCATTAAAGATGTAGCTACTGAGTCACTGAAGCTATCAATTTACATCCCACGACATCATCTTTATTCCACATCCTCAGCTACCTTTACCATATTAAATTTTATATTGATCACTATATTGTAAAATTCCTGATTTCTTATCATGTTTTATTCGATGGTAGTCTTATTTCCATTATTCTTTGTCATATGACAACCTCACAAGTTGGAGAAGACATACTTACATTTCGTAATTATTTTTTAATTAATGTGTTTTGCTTGTAAACAGATGAAATTGCTGTTCTTATCACTCTTCTTCAAAATAAATATTAATAACTTGCAGTGAATTAAGATGTAATAGTTGTATAATATAATTTCATTTTCCCTGATATTAGTATCTGAATACTTTCATTTAATGTAAACAATTACTACAACAACACACATGTCACCATGTAACATCATAACAATAAAGTAGTGTGAACATAATAAAAGGTATAATAAAATTCTTAAAATGAAAATATAATTAACAAATTTAATAAAGCATTAAACTGGTTACCTTCTTCATACTAATAAAAAAAATATCAACAATTTGTCTTCATGCTAATACAAATATCAACAATTTGTCTTCATTCTAATAAACAAAATATCAACAATTTGTAACATTCGATTGTTTATCATCGGAGGCTGGAAGGAAATATCCTTCTGCTACAGGATTTTCGTGAGTAATCCATTCTGTAGATTTAACTGCAGAGTCATCTCCTTTCCGAAGAGGAAGATCTTTGAAGCGTGGAGCCAAAGTGACATATTTGTGCCTGTTGTTTTTCCTCATTTTTTCTTGGTAACTGTTCACCACGATGATGGAATAAATCATCAGACCTAAAGGAAAGTGACACTATAAGTCTGAATTATTTAAGAATATACAATACATATGGAAAGTCATACTAATATCTCAAATATTGCATCACTTTTTCTCACTTTTTTAAATTTGAAAATCAAGCTTCGAATGTCGTCGTCATATTTTAAATGTGTTTGGTACATATGCTATGAGAGGTTTAAGTAGTTTCAGATAATGTTCGCTTCTAAATACATCTGAATGAAAAACAAAACATTATGGAGCATTTTGGTGCAGAATATACAGTATGCATCAACGAGAGCACATTTTATGTCCCTCATGTGTACTCATCTGGTCACTTTTAAACTAACAATAGTGTAATGCCGGTAGCTTCATGTCTCACGTTTTTCTTCGAAACATTATCCACAAATCTATACCTTTCAAATCGGACAATGCATTTATTACACAATTTCTTCACAAATATTACAAATTTGAATTTTTCCTGGAGACCTCTCTAAGAGACAGGATTCTTTCTTTACTCTCAACTTTACTTCTCTCCCGAACAAAAAACATGCTGAAAGAATTTATCGATCTTTAAAGTCCATGTAATTGTATAAAATGATTCAAAATAAGTTTTAATATAACATACCGGTACTTAAAATTATCAGTATAAATAATGAAAGACAATTTCAAAATTGATTAAATTAATTTTATTATAATTGACCAATGCAATGGGAAATGTTATTTTCATTATGTTACAACATACGTGCTCTTCACAGGACTTATTTATGTAGATTTTTAGTTAAAAAATTTATTTAAAGATGTATACAGAGTTGTTACTGGTATGGTTTACCGACCTACGACATGTGGACCGGCTGGCGCTAGTCTACCACCTGCCAATCACTCTGCTAGAACGTTCGTTACATAAATCGCTAACTTAGCAGACTGGTTTTTCTGTATCATCTGCAAGAAACGCAACACGTGTATTACCTTTTTAAACTTTATCACAGTACCCAATGCGTACTCTAACAGAAGGTGTTCCACGATTGCGAGTGAATTATTGCAAATGAATTTTAGACTAGTTGAATCACACCTTGTGATTTTCTCAGTCGAGTCGTGGTTTCATCTAAAAGGCCGAGTGAACTATCACAATAATAGATATTGTTGTGCAAAAAAACAAATGTTATTCTGCATCAAATTTCACACCTTGTTTCTTTATCCACACCTTATGTTTTTCTCAATCGAGTCGTGGTTACATCTAAACGGCCCTCTGAAGCATCCCAATAAGAGATATTGATGTGCAGGAAAAACTGTAACACTGCATTAAATCCCACACTATGATGAGAAAAATGGCGTCTGGTGTTCCATTACTGCTAGAAGAATAACAGGACCTATACTTTACAATAAGTCCAATAATATATCAGTCTAATCCACATACAGGAAATGAAAGTTAACATTGATTTAAAATTATAAGAATTTCTACTGGAAGAACTGGTAAGAGTGAAGGAGGATATATTTATGCGATATTCCACTTGTGTGGGATAAGCGGGTGGACATTTTCAGCATCTATTATAAGGTAAATGTGTTGTAGTTTAATTGCGCTGTTACGGTATTAATTCTGGCGGCCACAACAGTAGTCCTCGCCGAGGATCCGAGTGCCGGTACATCGGTAACCCAAACCGATAACAACTCTGTAGTTACAAATGAACTTGTATAAATGATGCACATTATGTTTGAAATTAGATTTTACCTTAATATTATTATTGTGAAGTTGATAAGAGCTGTTGCTTACCATTCTTTGAAGTTATACGAGTAGTACAAGTATTTCTATGAATATGCATAAGATGCAAGTACGAGGGATTAGGCATACGAGGTAAAGAGACTGAAAGATATATAAGCGCACGTCCTTGCAAGGATATGCGGTTAAGTAACTATGTGATCTCGAATTCAGTTGGTCGCTTGTCTCACTGTGTATGTTGCCGATCCACTGAAGAAACCCGGAACAAATTACACCAACCTTTGCTCGTTTCACATATAACACGTAACCTTCATGGCCAAACTACACCGTTAAGATAATCTGAAAATTCATAAATACATAAGCGCACACATACATGAATACATTAAAGTGCATTACATCACATTGTATAAATAAATGCTTAAATAAATACGTCATAAAATCAATATATGAATTTTGTTATATTACAAATCATATCTTGTGTGCAATTTAAGTTTTAATTTCGTTAATACATTTGTTCAACTCCTAACCAATTATTATCTAGTCACAGTGAACATTGACAGAGCTGAGAAGTACTGTGGTAATCGTAAGATACAAGAATGGAGATAATATAGTCAGGTGTATGAAGGAGCTATCCCCTCAAGCTTTTGATGCTTTGGAGTTACAAAGAAGTTAGTAAAATAATGCAATATCCTTAAATCCTTAAAGGGAATCTAGTTTTTACTTCACGCAATATTTATTTGTACATACCGATACATAAATATTAGAATATTTTTTTTTTATCAATGGCCTTACTAAAATGAACATTATACCTATTGAATAGAAAATGTGAGAGCCATCACTTCCTGAGGCAATTGATGAATATAAAATTATGATTGGATTTCATTTCAATAGAAGGAAAAAACTTTTATGTCCAATTAAATTTTAATTGCCATTGTACCGATACTATATCGCAATGATTGATAGGAAAACTAGCGGTATGTACGAACAAATGAAATTTATTTGCTTCATTGTAAACATCAGCTGAAAATTATTGTACAAAAGGAAGTAGGCCCACTTAGGTAGCACATAGACATAGCTATTATACTTAAACGTTGACATAGTATATGCATGAAATTTTCTATTTACCTAACATACTAAACATATCCTTCAAATTATTACGTAAATTTTGAATATTTTATAATTTTCATAGACTTGCGAGTTTAATAACTTTTATAGTACAACAAATTAATAAAGACACTTCTGAAGTAAGTTTACTAATTCTGGTTTAAAAACAGCCTGATTTGGAAATTTACAACATTCGAATAAAGCACACAATATTACACACACATTTCATTATAAATCGACCGATAAGTACAAATTAAAAGTTTAGTTTTAACCTACCTTATGTTTGTAGTTGAATTCAATTCTTTTTTCCTTTTCGGGATATCATAGCATGATTTATAATGTCCCTTTCTTTAGAAATTCATTGAATGATTTGAGAATCCTTCCTAACGTGTACTTCTTGTATAAGTTATTATTCTTATAAAATTTACAAAGATCGTTCAATTGAAGTATTCCATATCAGTTATAATTAAGCA
This sequence comes from Periplaneta americana, assembly GCF_040183065.1. Lineage (NCBI taxonomy): Eukaryota > Metazoa > Arthropoda > Insecta > Blattodea > Blattidae > Periplaneta > Periplaneta americana. Next base: position 91,345,457 of record NC_091121.1, read on the forward strand.
TCAGAATCTATATATTTGTAGAAATCCTTCACAGTAGAGCTCACAATCAGTATGACACAAATATCCCGCGGTTACTGGAAAATTTCCATCCTCAGAAATTGTCTGTGCTGCAAATCGGGAAAATTAAAGAATGCACCTTAACTTTAGGAGCTACAATGCGATGTACGTACAGAAAATTATTTCCGTAACTGGTTCAGTTCTGTTTATATATCATTTTTTACATTTTTATTTCCCAAAATCTCGATATATTTCAGTTATTTTGTACGGAATATTGTTAAATAAGAGTATCTGATATTTTAGAGGCTTCAAATGACATGTTTTAGTTCAACATTTCCTATTTCTTATTATATGAGAAATATCTTATAATTTTATTATTGAAACTTCCTAAACTTTCTTTATTCAAAACATCAAAGAGTGAATATGTAATAGCAAGTAATTAATTAAAAATTGAGTGAAGTAAACAAAGTAAAAGTTCTGAAGAGAGTACAGAAATTCACAAGAAGAAATGTACGTTTCTATGTTTCAGTCGTGAGAATTGCAAATAACGTTCTGCAGAAAATTTGCAAAATATTCTCTATATTCAAATACTATATGCATTATTCAGGAAATAAAATAATTTAATCAAATTATAAATATTTCCGGTATCCTATTCCACTTTTCAAACTTACTAATTAGAGTTTTTTTTACACAATTTTAACACTAGTGCTGAGTTCATGTAATATTTTCAATTTATTCATTGTCAGAAATAACTTGAAAAGAATAAACTGAGTGTGTGAGTAATGGTAAAGAATTCCTTAAGAAACAATGAAGGTGCATAAGAGGCATGAAAGTTGGGTTCCATATTTTAGTGGCCTCGGCACTAGAATGAGTTGTTGTGGTCGGCATGACGCTCGGGCAACATTCTACCTCAGAAAAACTGGCACTCAATTTTGCAAGAGAATGCGCGGACAGCGGGGCAGTTCTAAAAGTTTGGAAAGTCTCACCGCCAGCGCCACTTGAAATTAAACAATAGACTTTCCAATCCGTAGCCAGCTTCTCTACCAACTGAGCTATTCAGCTAACCCGTAAACAAATATAGCATCATCACATTTCTGCTTGACATTGTCTGTGGAAGAAGTTTCTTTTTACCAATACCACATCTTTTGAAAAGCTTAAACTACATTCTCTGGTAATCCTCTAACACAGTGGTTCCCAAACCACCAACATTTATCAGGGGATCCGCGGTTGGTAATATATATTTTGAAATAAATAACATAGTATAGGCCTAATACTATCGTTTTTCTCGACAAGATTGTACAGTAGGCCTTACTGTACGCGACTATACTTGTGAAAGTTAGTATATCGGCAGGGGTAGATTTTTGTCTGCTTGGCGAGGGTGGCGAGTTATTAGTTAGTTCTTATCTGCTTAGAATGTGTGAATATTCGCAGTTTTTTTCTCGAGGCCAACTATGTAAGAATAAGTTTTTGTAAATGTGATCGGAGACAATGTCTTATTTGTAAAATTAAATTGGATTTGACAATGTTATTTTGTCAGCAATAAATTCTGATACGTATTTTTAAAAAGAAACTAATTTCGTCCACGCGTTCTACTTCTTCTCTTTTATTGTGAAGTCAGTTTTTATTCATTCAGTAAGAGCAGGCTTATGTGAGGTGTTCGTGTTAAACTGGGTGTTAATAACCACGTGTCTTTGACTCCAAACATAATACATACATAAGTGTTCCGCTCATGGGCATATCTTTCACTGCAAACCCAGCTTTCTCCAATCTTTCCTATTTTCTGCCTTCCTCTTAGTCTCCGTATATGATCCACATATCTTAATGTCGTCTATCATCTGATATCTTCTTCTGCCCCGAACTCTTCTCCCGTTTACAATTCCTTCCAGTGCATCTTTCAGCAGGCAGTTTCTTCCCAAACATAATAATATTAATTTAATATTAGGAATAATTTTAATTTTCATATTATAAGTGTCATCTCAATGGATCAGTGGCTAATAAAAGACAATAAAAATAACAGTGCTGTAAATTGAGAAATCATTTGTTCCGTTTTCACTAAGGTCCAGTGGTCTTAAATCTCAACTTTCTTTCAGGCTCAAAATTCATCATTCTGATTGTTTTTCTCAAAATTGTGAATGTTCTATATTAACCGAATCCCAGAAGTTAAGTATTTAGGCATTACAATCGACCAACACTTACGATGGAATAAACATATTACATATTTATGCAATAGATTACGTAAAGCAATGTGTATCTTTGTTATACTTCGGTCATATTTACCAGTTAATATTTTACGTCTCATTAAATTAGCTTTATTTCAATCGATTCTCCAGTATGGAATTTTAGGATGGGGAAATGCCTGTAATTCTAATCTCACTTCACTAATACTTATTCAGAAAAGAATAATTAAAATATGCCTTAATGAACCAATTGATTACTCATCCGAGCTTTTGTTCACTAATTTTAATGTTTTGAAAATTGAACAAATTTATTATATTGCCTTATTAAACTTCATACATAAAAATCGTAATAAATTCAAATTGTATCATCATAAATATGGAACTAAAAGATCCGATTTTATACGACTAGAGGAACCAAAGTGTTTCACAAGCACAGCTCCTAGCCATTGTACTTAACTTGGTCTAAGGTTATATAATAAAATGATTGAAATAGTGTTAGGAATTTAATTTTTAAAGATTGATTTAATATGTATATGTATTTGTATAATTTAAATTGTTAAAATTGAAATTATATTTTTAAAGTTAATTTATTCCTATAATTTTTTTTCTTCACCTACTTTGTGTCAAATAATTATCTTTGTTTGTGTTAAGTATGTGTTTAGATAACTCCCTGAGCACGAGTTTTTACTCTTTCAGGGAAGAATATTAAGACTGTATTTTTGTACATGTTATTTTACTAACAACAATAAAGAACAATAAACTTTGTCTTGTATCATACACCAGTGCTGCTAATTTAAAAACGGGTGAATCAACCAAAAACCGAAAATATTATGAATCATGTTTGGCTCTTGGATTTACGTATGCAGGTAATAAAATTGCAGTGCTAAATAACAAAGTGATAAGTAACAGTTCTTTATTGCCAGCAAAACTGCATAGACATTTGGAAACAAACCACCCCGAATGTAAGAACAAGAACATATATTTTTTCAACATAAACTTGAAGGGTTAAAACAGTGTCAGAATACGTTGGTGAAAAGTGTGAAAATCGACAATGAAAATGCTACAGAAGCGTCATACGGGTGAGTTGCGAGACGAGGGAACAACACCGTTTTTCACATTAGCAATTTGAAAATATTTGTTTAAATCATGCATGTAATTACTGAAAAAAACACACAGTTTGTAAATTTTACTGCATGTTTATGAACTCATGGCTATGCATAGTAATTAATGTAGTTGTAGATATGTTGTCGATGTTAAATACGTACAGAATATAAACATGGAGGCATATTGAATTTATATCTACAGTATATTAATCTAGCGATTAAATTAATTTAATTTAATTTGAGAATCCGTGAATATTTTTTCGGGTCGAAAGGAATCAGCTATCTAAAACGTTTGGAAAACACTGCGTCTAACAGTATGATGTCCACTGATATAGTTAAATCCCTGTAATCGCTATTGAACTTTCTCATGATACGTCACATATCAAAACAATGTTGACAATTTTGACTTGCTGGCAATATCGCCACTCCAATGTAATAAAACTGCAACGAACAGTGAATTAATTATTTCAGTTTTCACTCACTTCTTCAATCAATACCTTTGCTACTGATTGATATGAATTAGGTCGTTTTTTATCCTATTCGGGATATCTGTAAAAATACAAATGGTTGTCAGTGTTTTGTCATATTGTACAATGATTAATCAGCTTCATGTCATTCCGTTTGTTGTTTCATGTGCTATATTCATAATCCACTCTATTTTTGTTCAATAAAATCAAATTACATTTTATCAGTCTTTCCATTGTCTTTGTTCTTTTTCAGTTTCGTTGTGAATAGTAATGTCATTTTGTAGATGTTTCAGTTGTAGTTCGATATTCTATTCAGTCAAAAAGTCTTTAAATAGGTTAGGCATGGGAATTTAGATTGAATTTTTTAATGACGTTCACTTTCCTTATGAAAATAATTAGTTACCAAACCACTTTCATTCCGCATTCCATTTGCACAGCAATAAAATTGTTTTGAGCAGATTTTGTCTTTGTTTTGAAGTGTGACAGTCAGAAGTTGGCTTGCCATTTTTAACCATGTTTTTTTGTCTTTGAATATTAAAGACATAAATGAAAGAACGTTTAGTGTGAGTGCGTGTGTGTATCCAATGCTCATCCACTTCACTTATGTGATTCGGTTTCCGCATATTGCGGATAGATGGCAGGACTGTAACCTATTTTTCTAGTTGCACACCACTTCGACGGACCACGCTATGGATTATGTGCATCTATGAAGAGTTATATCGTGCACTTGGGTAAGTATATATGTAAATGTAAATTTAGTGATTGGTGAAAATGATGACGAAGATAGAGAATGGAGAAGGGGAAACCCGGTGCCGGCACATAGCCCACTTCTATCCAATAACACCAAGTGGACCTCTAGGCTTAACGTCCCTATCCGACGGACGAATCACTATCAACAGTGACATGAGTCGTTGACAGCAGAAGTGGTGTAAGTCAAAAATGGGTAATGAGGGTTAAAGTAAACATTCTGTAAAATACAGCGCAAATTAGCAATTAATATTCAATTTATTTAAACTATTAGTAGTCAGTGGATAGCACGAAAGACATATTAATTGCTACTTTGCACTGTATTTTACAGAATTTTTACTTTAAACCTCATTACCCAATTTTTACTTACACAACTTCTGCTCTGAACGGCTCATATGTTCTCTCTTCACATGCACTGCGGAGAGATTTGGAATTTAACCCAGGCATATTCGTGAACAATCTAGTGTTTTGAAGTTGTGCACCGCCACCTCTCCTAGTCCCTAGATAGAATTTTTACAAGAAAATCTCTGATTCAGCCGGGACTCTAACCCGGGTCGACTACTCTGGAGGCAGACGCGCTACACAGAGCTAACCAGGTGTATTATTATTACACAACACTTGTATCTTTCACACAACGAACCGCTTGAACTTCACTTACGATTAGTTTCATGTTTCTGTTAATAGTGCAACCATATAGTGCTATATCTGGTCTTCAGAACGTTCGCATCGGATATGGGCCGAGAGAGCGGGTCTAATTACAATCGGCTATTGTCACTCCACATCAAGGCCACGGATTTAAGCGTATGTCGTACAGTTTAATTCCGTGGATGCTTTCATCGTGCAGTATGGTAAGTGTCTTAAAGATTAAGACGATCGTATCTTTTGGTGTTAGTTCTTTAAAATGTAAGTTTAGTGTGCGTACATTAAATGAGATTGTCAGATTACTGACATGTCAACCTAGTGTCCTGGTTCAAGAATATTTTCTTTTATGTATAAAAATCATAAAATAACAAAGTTTACATAAATAAACCTCACACTATAGACGAACTCAAAGAAAACATAAGAACAGAAATTGGAGTAATTATGGAAAGAGAAATTTTCGAGTCAATTCTAATTTCATCACAATACCTTGGGAATGTGTTAATGCAGACAACACCACTTTGAGCAATTTACGTAATACATGGTAATATTCATTATGAAATTAAAATTTAATTGTGTTCATGCTATTATTAATAAAAGTTATGTGCTGAACTATTCGGGAGGTTACACAGAAATTTACGTTTCGCGCGCCGCTCGTCAATGCATGCTTGCGTTTTATCGGCCGAAATCCGAGCCGAACGCTCTGTATTTTACTAACACTAATACTAGATTAATTTATTATGCTATATAAATTTTAAATTTTACCATTAGTAACATTGATATGTCACAATTCTCTCACTAAACTTAAAAAAAAACAAACAAACAAATATAGGACATATTTCATAATTACGAACAAGAACACTAGTGACAGATCTGTTCTCAACAGAGCAAAATGGTAGATTATTTCTACAAGTTGAAATCCAAAGAAATCAACAAGTCGTTATTCCTTAACGTTTCATATATTGCCTTTTCTCATAAGAAACTCTTTTGTTTGCTGTCACTAGCCCATACAGCTGTGATGGTCAGAGGAAAAGAAAGACTGAATGACAGAATAAAAGACGGAAAATTGAAATGCAGTGAATAATAAAGCATACAAAAATTTGACTATAATAAACTGGTATTACCACAGTCTACTATATACAGTCACGAAGCTCAATACGTAGTAAATATGTATTCATAGATAGTTGCTAACCACTACGATCGCTAATATCGCCTCATTATAGACAATGCGAAATAGTACCGGCACAGTCAATTGTTCTTAGAACCCTCACAACTCAACCTTCGTGACTGTATATACTAGACTATGGTATTACACTGGGGAACAGCCTGTTTCCTCTATTCTGTAGAGAACTGGCCAAGGTTTTCATCATTACTGATTTATATCTTTGCGGAAATTGTTACGCTTTCAAATGCCATAGATTTTTATGCTATGTCATTGTTCTGTCATAGGACAAACACTAACAATTGCATTCTTGAAATAACTGTACACTTTCATACCTTTATTTTATATTGACATTATGTGCATTAGGTTAAACAATACATTTTTTCCACTTAAATACACATAATTTCTCTTTAGATTACTTACATATTATAGTTACCTAAGTTTTTGCTTATAAATTTGTTATCAAGATGTATGTCTTGTAAGCAGATTTCATTTCTAATGTATTTGAGATGGTCTTTATCAAATAGTCTCACATTTCTCTACGTGAATTTCCATCGAGTTTATGCATCAATGCAGGTTAAGAACACAAAGCGTGAAAGTTGAAAATATTGTCAATGAATTTAAAATTTCGAGAGAACAAACGTAACTTCATCTCCAAGAAACGAATCACAGAGGTCTTCGAACTTGCTTCGGTTTATCATACCCTTACATTTTGTCCACTAAATCAGTACAAATTTAATACTTCTAATAGTTCTAATGTTGAAGAAACATAATTGATATTTAATACAATGCCACGGTGTGTATTGTCAAATAATTCCAGGGATCCGGAATTTTCGTCACTGATATTTTGTCACCCGGTGATTTCGTCACATATTACATTTTGTCATTACAACATTTTGTTACCAATTAACTTTTGTCACCACTATATTTTGTCACCATATCACTTTTGTCATCACCATATTTTGTAACCAAATCACTTTTGTCACCACCATATTTTGTCATCAATTTAATTTTCTCATCACTATTCGCCACCACATTTCCCCCATCCTCTTCGTATCGCTTCTATTGATACCTATATAAAATGATACGTAACATAAAATCTCCTACTTCATTGTTCATTTCGTTTCCATGGATACATTCATTTTTTGGTTTCGAAATCTTCAAGTTACAGCATTCATTGTGTTCATATTATTCATTTCGTTTGAATACATTGATTTTTTGGATTCAAAATCTTCAAGTAACAGGATCCATTGGTTTCAAAATCTTCAAGTTAAGGTATGGCGGAATTATTTCAGTTCGTAAAAAGTAATAGAGCAAGAGATAAGTTAATCGACACATAATGGACATATGTACACAAAGCACAAAATTACAAAGACCGGGATTGTATGGAGGTGTGATCAGCGCGACATTTTGTAATTCACTGATGACTATTTCCTGAGATAAGAAAATCATTATAAAAGAACCTACAGAGCATTTCAGTAGGAATTTTGGTTGAAACTCCATAAAAACAGGATGAATTTATGCAATTCAAAAGCCATGTTCATACAGAGCATTAAAATAATTATACAGGGATAGTTTTGGACTCATAATAAAAACAGCCTACATGTAATTTTCTGTATTATTTTGGTGACGAAATCCCCTCAGTATACTAAAAGAAAATGATAACAAAATGTAAATTATGACGAAATATGTTTGGTGACAAAATCTCCTCAGTGACAAAAAACAACAAAATGTATTTTATGACCAAAAAACTAAAGACGAAAAATAGGTGACAAACTATAACGATGACGAAATTTCCGTTACGAAATACCCTAGATTTACTTTTTTACTATTAAATGAATTAAAGCTAACCATGCGGTCCACAGGATGGGCTCAATGCGAACGTGCTATTTTGAGATGCTTTTACGACACAATGTGATATAGTCATAATATATGTAGTACGTGATAATCTACTGGAAAATTAGAAAAGGGAAGGAGGAATTAAACAAAAATTTAACGATTAGTGTTCTCTTACAAGCGATCTCGTGATATATTAATGAAACCCATAACAAGACGTAGGATTTGAAGAATAGATTTCAACAATTCAGTTTTATTACAGAAGTAGACGATCAGCCATAAAAAGTGATGTTTGGAAGTACTGTAGTGTCATCATTAGGTTTCTTGACTCTTCATCAGTTATAGCGTATACTCTGTCAACGTGCCGAACAGTGTGATTTGCGTTGCAGATTAATATACATGATGTCCTAAGATCAAATCTATCTCTTTCTACTTTTTCATTGTATTTTTTACTTTAATTCAACATACTGTATATTAGCATTATATTTAGGCTATATTCCTTCATTCATCAGCCTATATTAAAACACATTGAACATATATCAAACTGATCACTCATATACAGTTGTGAGCGAGAAATATGTTTAACACCTGTGGATTAATAAGTTACAGGCCCACCGTTGTGGAGTAACAATGTCTGACAGTGAAACAAGAGGGCTAGGGTTCAAATTCTGATTGAGATAAGCTACAGACCGATTATAGTATTTAGTCCTGACAGCTCGACGACGCGAAAGAGGGGAGGTAATAGGAGTAGTGGGGAGAGCTCAGAAGTAAAGATAAGGGCGAGTGGTCAGTAAAGGAATGCAGTACACAGTGTTACCAACACGGTTTTTTTCTTTTTTTTTATTTACTAACCGGCCAGAGGCCGTTTACCAGAGTTATCTCTGTTTTCGTTTTCATTTGTTTCCTTTGTTTTACTTACACTAATACAAACACAACACCCATGCCTGAGGCGGGACTCGAACCCACAACCCTTCGGACCAAGCGATAGAGACATGCCGTGCCCTACCGCTTGAGCCATCCGGGCCGGCACACGGTGGTTTACCCACTAAATCTAGTTTTTTTAGTATTCTGTTACTGGCTAAAATTCATTAAACGGTGGGCAGTGGGAAATCTAGTTTATTTTAATGTCAGTGGACATTTTTAGTGATTTTGCAATAATTCTCAAACACATCTGTAAGGCAGATTGCATATAAATCACTTATGACTCTTTCGACGATGGCTATTATCTTTTCAAAATACTTATCTTACAATATTAGATGGCTATCAATGTACTCTGCAGTTAACCGCATAACAACTCAATGGCTGGAATTTAAAACAGAACACAGTCTTAACACACAAAGCGAGAAATTAATTCGATGACGGCGCGTTTCTTTCGTTGTTCCTACAATCAAGCAACTGATGAAAAGACTTTATGAATGTATAGAAATACTGGAAAATGTTGCTAGACTATGTTTCCATTATATTCTACAACAAATCAAGGTTTTCTTAATTCAATACAGTCCAAAAAGTTACTGAAAACGTTGAAGTATAGTGGTGCGTGATGAACTTCATGAAACGAAAAAATTTCAGCATACTACTACTACTAGTAAAGTTTTCCAGTACAAAGAGGTATCAAATAAAAACCCGTTAAAAGAATTACCGAGTTCGTGCCATCAATGTTTGGGTCTATGTCTTGCTTGGTGAAATTCAGAAGTGGATTCAAAGTATTATCATTAAACCAAAATTAGAAACAGGATGGGAATTTCAGTAAATTTTGAAATTAGAGCTGCACTAAGGTGCTAAGACGGAGTGTTGTTATATTTTTAATGATCATTCACACTATTATATCTTGTTTGCGCATTATTTAACAATTAACTGAAAAGTCTACAGGAACGAAAATCTGGTGGGTTTTATGACACATTTTCTGAGTTTTTATAAGCATGCAGTGGCTTTTCGCAAATTTGAGTTGGCAACACTGGCAGTACAACTTAACTGTACTAGAAACATACCGTTCTACCGCACGCATGGCATACGATCGCTCTGAAGACAAGCGACTAACCCAAATTCCCTTGGAGTAACTAAATGGACTCACCTGACCCAGACGCACATTGCCTGCGACTGTCAGGACTAAATAATCGTACTGTACCTGGCAGAGATTTTTTCCCTCAATCCATTACGAGTTTCGACGCTGGATCCTGGCCTCATATCGATCGCATTATCACTTTTATTTCACTAAAATGATGATAAAATGTTGAACAATTAAAACAAAAAAAAAAAAAAAAACAAGCAGAAAATGTAGAAGATAAGATATCATGCATACTAGTCTATGATATGTGATAGAGGCTTAATGTTTGTGATATGCGATACATATTATACATTCAACTAAAATTGTTAACAGAGTACAAGCTGCATCCGATGGTACTCAAGAACCCTAAAGGGCTAATACTTGTGCCTATAACCAACATGTGATGGAATTAGCTCAGAAAGTTCTACAACGTGATATGGGTTATGTTTACACCATCGAATCTCCGATTCGTCATCTCCTGTTGTCAGTTTAAAATATTTATTTTTCATTTAGAGTTATTTATACATTTATTAAAAGCAGAAACATAATATCGTCGGCTGACAAGCAAAACACATTAAGTCAAACATACCGGTATTACCTCTCAGAAAAAGGCATTTTGAAAGCTCTTAATAAAACTCAATTCTCAAAATATTACTTTAGTAAGTTGTTTCTCTTTGTATGTATTTAATTTCCCAAATTCTAAGTTTATACACATGACATTATGTACATTTTTTCTCAGAAGTAATATTTTTTACCTAATCTGTTCTGAAGGAGGAGAATTCCGAGTAAACAGAAATTTGTTTGCAAAGTTGAATTTACCACAATAGCATTCTTCATATGAATGTCTCCGAACCAGGCTAGTCTGCACAATCAAAGTTGGCCAAAAAGAAAATTCACCCATAAAAATTCGCCCAAGAATACTGATCCAGGAATATTCGTCCAAACTGATTACACCCAAATATTTTTATTCTCACCCTCACTCACGGAAAATTCACCCATTGCGATAAAGTTTAGTTCATATCATAAGAAATACATTTTTAGCAATTCGTTTCCATGGTAACATTTGTATTCCGAAATGTTGTTGGAGCTCTTTCTTAACAATTCAAAATTCGTTTCCGTAGTGATACTTTTATTACAAAATTCGTAAGTTTAGATGAATATTTTGAAGGTATAAATTTTCACTTATGGAATCAGTTCGAAGCAGCTAGATCGAATGAACCACGCACGAATAACAACACAGAAGCATGGCACAACCGATTGTTTGTAAGAAACATCCCACTATATACAAACTCATACATTATTTAAAGAAAGAGTAATCCGATGTTGACACAAAGATCCAGGAGTTGGATCTAAGACGAAGAGTAAAAGAACCACAAAGACAAAAATATAAAATCTTAAATATAAGGCTGTAAAATATTTCACAAAGGTATGATGAATTCAAAGACGGAGGACGTGTCGTTGAATATTTGCGTGCCTGTGATTACAACATTCAAATTTGAAGAAATCCATCCAAGACTCTGTTTCTGCAATAAAATAGGCCTAAAATTTTTTAGGAGATATGTAAACCATTCAAAATGTCGTTCCACCTAAATTATTGCATTATCAACTAAAAATATTAATATATTATGTTAATTTTTTTGTTCTAATGTTCTCTTGGATCAATTTATTTGGGTACATTCTCCGGTGCGTCAGTCTTTCATGGGTCAAATTTCATTTGGGTAAATATTCTTTATGTGAACAAGCACCGAATCGAATGTCTCAATCACAAAATCTTCAGAATAAATCTTCTCAGGTAGTAATTATAATAACTTCAATAAGATTAATATTAATAATTGTATATGTTCTTACAGAAAAATACAATGTCGTGATGGAGACAAGATCTTATCTGAGAGTATATTAAGCTCATGAAACGGCCAAAAAATTTGATATTCTTGTACACTCGTCATTTGCGGTCTTCTGAAGAAATGCAGAACTGTCCTCTGTGGTCGAGCAGTCACCATGACAGTAGATTATTTTTAGATCCGAAATATGCTAAAAGACAAAGAAAAGCTGAGAGGTCCAACAAAATTATCACATTTCTAAATATCCTTAAATCTGAGAGCTCCATGCAAAAGTTGTCGACCTTTTCTCTCCCACATCACCATTTATTACCATTAGATATTATTCTCGCCCCAAGTCTCACGTTAGAAGTGAATTTATTCGCAATGTAGTAGGTATGACAGATTCCATAAGAGCCTTTGCTGATGAAATCTGGACGTGTTGCTAGCAACCAACAAACAATAACTCAAGATTCATTACATTAATACATAAATGCTGTCCATTTTGTATTAAAAGAAGTGAAAAGGAATTCATCCAATCACTATGACTGCGTGAAACGTTTAAGCTGTTCGTGATTGTTACTGTAAGCATAGTTGGGATTGTAAGGAGCTTGAAATTTGAAATAAAATTATTAAATTTATTTTAATATCTGTCTTCTTACTCCCAGCATTTAAATTTAACAAGGTGGAGTCTTTTCATTAACTACTTCAAAATTGCTTCCTCATTTGACGAGACCTAGTTTCAAGACAACAATGCAGTTGATAGTCGAAATGATTCACACGTCAATATGGCGCCAATGAGTTTTTTTTTAATTGTAATAAATAAAACGTCATCACAGAGAACTGGATTCATTTCGAAATTAATTTCACAGTTGAATGCTTTAGAATTAGAGTATATTAAATTCACTGTTTCTGTCTTTATACTACCCGCATTTATTATTCACCCCATTTGTATACGAATAATAATAATATTAATAATAATAATAATAATAGTAATAATAATATTTTTTTGACAAATAACAATTAAGTTTAATATTTCGTTTAGCTTTTACACGTTAAGAAACTTTTCATGTGAATCTTTTCCAAGTCAATCTGACAACGACGTTACAGATCTAGAGCAACAGTTTTAGCACGTCACCCCATGTATAAATAAAAATATATAATTCATGTATTCATTAATACAGTGATGTTGGATCCGCTAACATAATGTGCATAGATTGCACATTCCATTTGATCAATGTTGAAGTAAAAGCACAGCCTGGATAAAGAATGAACAAATTAAGTCCCTTAACTAAGAATGCGTTGCGAGCGGCATCGACGTAACTCTGAAAAGGTACAATGCTACAACCTTGTTAAAGTTTTTCCCAAGTGGTTGGCAGAAAAACGTTCCCCATTGTAGATGATGCAAGCTTTTTGTAGCGCTTCCTCTCCCTTCACCTTTCATAGAATCTCATACTGCGCATACCAGTGCCATATTTAGGTTAGTCAACCAGTCGACTCTGACCTCAACAGCATTCTCCTAAAGTTCTCTAAATATAATTTTGAGAACTTGATTCTCATTCCATCACTTCTTTTCTTAGCGGCTTTTGTTGTGGTAATTCAAACTTTCTGATTTATTTTATTTTTCTGATGTGAATTCTATGTTTAATGTGTTATACATATAGGGGAAATTCATTATTCCTATGATAAGACTGTAAGCGAGAATGATAAGTAATGGAACTGAATTTTTATATGGGGGAGGGAAAAAGTCCAACAAATTTTTCTGAAGTTCTTTCATTAAGGGACAGTGTTATTTTGGGTGTTGTAAGTCTATGATGTTGGATCTCCAAATTATCTTCCCTTCCATATTTAGAATTTTTCATTATATAGGTATGTTACACGGACTGAACCAATGATATCTGTTCAGATTAAATGGGACTATATTAAGTTTATTTCGTGTTCAAATACCTTAGGTGATCACATAAATATATGCTGTTTCCTCCCAGTCTCACTTGTTAAGTAAACTGTACGAACTACAAATACTATTGTAGTAACCTGAGATTTTTTTTATGATTAAGAATTTGATCGTTTTTAAGAGCCCATCACTATTAATGTTGGATTTAGATCCGCGAAACACGAATCCAACCACTCGATCATTGAGGAAGAGCCCGCATTACTACCTCGTAAATAGGCGTACATATATTACTGCTCATAATCTCTTACAAGGTATAGCCCGATCGCAAACTCGTGGCACCAACATGCGCGAGCTTCTTTCTCAGGCTTCGGATTGGGGGGTTCTGCGAGCGGCTGCTTACTCTTCAAACACCCCCCTGCAAGACTCTTGGGCGAGTCCATGTAAGTGGATGCCAATTCGTCTTTCGCGCAAGTGCAACGAGTTTGAGATCGGGGCTCTAGCGAGTAGGTGCATCAAGAATTAACACACACTGAAAAATTTCAGGAGTGTCCATTTCTCCTACATTGTTTCTAGTTTTGTTTTCAGAATCCTCTCTTCCTGACAGTTTTGTTTTCTCTCTTCTAGTCTCGCTTTCAAATTTATCCTGAATGCTCTTCTTGATCCACTCACAAATTATTCAACTAAGATCTTATATACAGATCTGAAACTAATTCGTCTAAATTTGCAACTTCCATTTTCCTATTCTTAACCATTATTTGCGTTACTTAATATAAATTCAAAACAAGATTACAACAAGAGAACAAGAAATGTTATAATTTTATTATGGGTAATACTAGGAAAATTAGTAAATTTCCCAGGATCCTTTTAACATTACCGTAATGTATTTCTGCATTAAAAATTGAGCAAAGATGGCATCATAGTTCATCAACATGCTTATAATGTAATTCCAGTGGAAACAAAGAAGTCGGATTGTTGCTTTCCGCAAATATTTCAATATACGAAGCGATATCCATAACACGATCCTACAGGTAATTCTTGGAATTAAAATTTAAATGAGTTTTGTACTTGAAATATTAAATAGTTTCTGGCTTTACATAATAATTGTGAAGGAAGTGCTGTACAATTCTTTTGTCGTAAAGTGATTTAGACATATCAGGTGTCCACTGGTTAGGTTGATCGGAAACAGCTGAAACTGGTCGAAATATGGTCTAGGCGTAGTCAAGGCAAACAGCCGCGAATAATGCTAGCTATCAAGCGGTGCAATACGCTAACAAAACGACAGAATAATTAACAAGGGTTTGTGGCCTTCTAGATCTACGAACTTACAATCCTGTGAATTTAATTTCTTTGTTACCATTAAACAATAAGTTTTTGCAAACAACCCACGTAATCTGGAGTATTTAAAGAGAAATATTCGTCAAGTGATTTTGTGATTAAAAGAAGAATGAATTTCAGTCAGTTTGTCGCAATATTTTAAACTGAACTGGTGCATGTTTAAGAAAAGAGAGTGAACACTTTGGTCGTCTGATGTAATGGCGAGTACAATTTTATTATTTCTAATAGGTACTTGAAATAAGTATGCCAGTAAAGTAAGTTATTAAAACAACAAATATCAGAGGGGCTCAGAGCTTTGTCGACAGCAAAACACTGCTGGATCAACCTGACTGGCGGACATCCGTTATAAGACAATCTCAACATATTTTAGGAATTTCTTACATGAATTTGGTATAACAAAGGGTAACAGATAAGAGTAAGCAAGCTTGTGTTGTAAGATGGTTCAATTGAAGCTATGTTATTTGTAACGGCCAAGGCGTCCGTACTGCTGTGGTGGTCTCTGCTCAATTTCTTCCTTCAGATCCAGATGGTAGCTGTTCACCACGATGAAGAAGTATATCATCAAACCTACAATGAAAATACAATCAAAAAAGAAACTAGAATAATCTTCTGTAATTAGCAGTAAAATTTATTTAACGACGATTTCATCTGCAGTGATTATTCAGCGTCGAAATTCAATGTGGGAGAGAAATGGTCGACAAATTTTACTTGGAGCCCTCTGTGATAGGATTATTCTACGTGGTGTAAATCTACAACATGGGACCCACAGACACACAGGGTTACTTGTCTCACGTAAGAAGTCATTTAAGGATTTTATGGCCCTTTAAAATCCGTCCATCTCGGATTTAACTATTGTAGGCCACAGAGATGAAGTCATGTTTACAATTGAAGAGTTCAGAGCCATAGTGGTCCAAGCGCCATTTATGAAAAACGGAGAAAGCAAGGGTTAAAGTTAAGTGAATACCATAGTTTAATGAAAATTGACATATCATTTAATTTTAATGTGCATACTTTATATTACTTGCTATATGTCTCCATTGAATTGTGGTAATTACTTAATTTTAACCATTGTTTTCTACCTTTTTAATATATGGTGCTTGGCCACTATGGTTCTGAACACTTTCAATTTGCATTGAGAATTTTTGTAATTAAACACAGTCATATTTTAGAACAAAGAATAAAGCGTTGGTTTCCAAGAGCCACGCATGTCCCGCCAGGTAATGCGGGAATGGAATTTCGTTGCCAAGCAAAGACATCTCTTATGGACAATACGCTATGAAGGTTTCCAATATGCCACGCTACTGCGCACACTCAGTCTGCATAAGACCACAGTCTGGTATATACAGTCACGAAGCTTGAGTTGTTGAGGGTGCTAGGAACAATAGACTGTGCCGGTACTATTTCGCATTGTCTGTAAAGAGGCGATATTAACGATCCTACTGGTTGTCTATGGATGCATATTCTCTACGTATTGAGCTTCGTGACTATAATATATACCAGACTGTGATAAGACTGCGTCATGGATCGCTCGAATAGTCGGCAACTGTTCCGGCATCTGACGTCGGGATTGTTAAAAAATGGCATCTGAGTTCAGCAACGATATGGGTGAAAAATTAATAGATTTGGTATGGAATTATCCCATATTATACAATTTATGGAATAATAATTATAAAATCAAGACATTAAAAACAATATGTTCATCTGGTTCTGTTAAGATAGTCTCCTCATTTTCTTCTGTATGTATTTTAAGACTTCACTATGATTGTGAAAGCAAGGAATCAAAAAGCCTTTCTCGTAAACGAACCTTAAAAGCAAATTAAGTAAGTAGGACTGGGTGTGGCCCTCATCCTAGGTTCTCATGTATTTTCTAAAAGAGTGCCAACGCACCACATTGATCAAACAGGTTCAAGCATGTCTGCTGTTCTTGAATGTCTAGTGGGGTAAGTGTAAATACCCACTGCAATACGATCGAAAACGGTAAGGTGGCATTATTCTTCAATAAAGGTGATTAGGAGAAGGATGGTCTGAAAAGAATTTCATGTTACGTCAAGGATAGAAAGTATAATACCGCAACGATACAATGGAACTACTTAGTTTCTGAGTTCATATCTCTCTGAAAGAAAATTGAGAACTGAAGTTTTATAAAAACGTATCAGTAACATTAACTTTCAACTAAACTGGAGTCATCAATCATTTTGACACTACGACCCTTTGAATTTAACCTTGACTACCTTTAAAACAGCTGACCAATCATTCTTTTCCAGTGCTTCTGTCTCCATCTCTATATCCCTGCTTTAGCAAGATTATTCTGGACACCTACCCATTACAGCTCAGGTCTTCCAAATCTCCTTTAGCCTATCATCTACTAGTATCTGCATCTAATAGCATTCTGAATATTCGGTTACTGTTCATCCTGATTATGTGGACCAGTCACTCTAATTTTCTTCTTTTTATTAGGATTTTTCTACAATAGCCTACAGTAGTTATCCTTCACCCAAAGAAAATTTTCTCCTCCACAAATCTCATCAGCGTCTTCTTCAGTAAGATTCCTTCCAGTCATACTCATAGTCTGACGCCATCCACCCATTGTTCTCTTGGCTTTCCTTTTCTTCCCCTTCCCTCCGCAGTCTACTCCAGCATTATCTTCATTATTCTTCCATTTTTCATCCTCTTCACGTCTACAAACCATTTTAATCTTCTTTTTTCAATTACTTCAATAACGTTCTTTTCTCCCTCCATAATTTCTCTAATTCTCTAATGTGCATGTAACACAACATTTTGTATCAATGACTTATAAATTATGGATTTGTTTTATTTAAAGGGCAAATCGCAATATAGCGAACCCAAAGCTACGCCCACGTCCCCTTCCACTTTTCCCCTACAAGCTCACCAGATACTCTAGCGGGAAAGAGTGGAAATAGGGTTTTAGGGTGGGGTGACATCTAGTGGAGGAAAGTGGAACAAAAAGAGTGAATGCGGCATCTATGAAGCAAAAGAGGAACATCGTCCAGTC
Organism: Periplaneta americana; assembly: GCF_040183065.1. Lineage (NCBI taxonomy): Eukaryota > Metazoa > Arthropoda > Insecta > Blattodea > Blattidae > Periplaneta > Periplaneta americana. Next base: position 91,363,688 of record NC_091121.1, read on the forward strand.
TCTCTCTCCATAGATACCATGCGGATGCCAAAGATTATAATATGCTACATAATTGAAGAGGAAGGGTTGATATCAACTGAAACTCTAACCAATCAACAAGATAGACGACTTGTGAAATCTCTCTATTCCTTGCTCCATAGTTCTCCGTTTTTTCTTTTCATACGACTTTGCAGAGGGTAGTATTCGATCCGTCGATCTTCCAAACGAAACGCACACACGCTTTTTGGTCAAGCTTTAGACCTCTCGGCTATCGAGACGAGTTGGAGGTAGAAGGGAAAATGGATCTATTTATGTTCAAGGGGATTGCCATAACGTATTGCAGAACTGCAATGTGTGACGTTGCATATTTCTTTGTACGCACTTTGGTGTTGGGGCATGATGTACTCCTAAACTTCATCTCTCAAACTTACGATTCTACGCAAAATGAGGTCGTAATGTTTTATTCGAAGTATGTGTTTGTGTCTAATGCAAATTAAATTTAGTTGTATTGTGTTGTGTTGTGTGGAATGCGCATTAAATATGAAATACGTGCGAGGCGGTAGGCAGTGATCCACCGAAGCGGGGGCAGACAGTATACAGAGAGAGAGAGAGAGAGAGAGAGAGAGAGAGCAGGCGAGCGAGGTGCTGAGCGGCCACGGTGGGGATAACTTCCCCTACTGGCGTTCGCTGTATAGCGATTTATCCATTTAAAATATTCCTACTTCAAAGAACCGAGTTCAGCATGTTATTATACTTCTTTCTTCACTTATTCTTTTTTCAACTTTAGCTACATTCTTATAAATAATCACTTAGTGATTTAAGTCGGCGCTCATTCCGTCGAATCCCGGCCACTTTGTCACTCGTAATGAGTGCACCTCTGCACATAGTGTGTTGGACATTGTGCCACTGTCACACATCTCTGAGAGTGCATGATGGTTGGGCACAAAAGGGAAACTGAGAGGTGGAACTTAAACTGAGAGGGATTCAATCCGGCATCGGAACTGGAATCCGTTGTGGCTTAGTGGATAAAGCATCAGCACGTAGAGCTGAAAACCAGGGTTCGAATCCCGGTGCCGGAGAGAATTTTTCTCCGCTCCACCCATCCTTCATCGTAGTTTTTAAGTTAAAGGCATAAAGACAAAGAACTGTATTCAATATAAAAAATATAATGGAATACCTAAGAGTAAGACATGTGCATAAATATATTATAAACATTTAATAGTTATGCCCTTTTTGTATGAAACCCATAACATGAATCCTAATTATGCAATTCATTTGGAATTTTTACTGTATGAAGCTAACACTGCTATAAGATTACTGAACTATAATAAATACCATATGCATATTAGTTTTATTTGTAAAATTTTTAACCTTAGTGTTGCAAAAATAATATTTTTTTTTTCTTCATATAATATCCTATAAATAAAAATGTAAGTAATGGATTATCGTCACTGTAGTTCCAAACATATTCAATAACATGTAATGAACAATTTCTAAAAAATCATAGCACTGGAATGTATAGTTTTTGAGAAAAGACTTTAGATCCTGCAAAAAATGTATATTCGAAAGGAATGCACTGAAACAAGAAAAGGGGCGTGATGGCAGGTGCAGAATTTAATATTTAAACGTTTTTAATACAGTACTTTTAGACCATACCTGCACAAACAGCGCTCAACGAGCTGTGTTTACCGCTCGCCGAATCGGAGAGGAAGATATGTCAGAATGACATTGACTTGCTATAGGCACAGTCTAATACATGCAGTCGCGCAACTCATACGTATAAAATATGCCAACATTTGACAGCTGGCGCGAAGTAGCCCTCTAGCGGCAGGCAAGTTAAAAGTGTGCACACGATATATGATAACACATCAGAAAACGAGTTTTGCGTAATTTATTTTATATTTTTATGCTATACAGTAAGTGTATATGGTTCTTATTAATTTTACTTTAGAATCCTAGAAGAATTTCACACGCAGTTAATCTAAAAGTTTCAGAAGCTGGGAATAAATATAATTCTTTCTGCTCCTTACAACTGAATCATGGCCCTGATCACGTATCATGGTTTGAAATAATATAATTGTTCGTACGTGGACGGTTAATTCAATTCATTCCTAAATATATTTATGAATCACTGGAACTCTATATTTCCTGTGAGAAGAGTCAAAATCAATGGCTTCAAAATTGTAGGGCATATCTCGTAGGGTACATCGCGTGGTTAACTCCTCTCCCTATTTCTTGAGAAATTAACTACATTCCATACCGCAAATTGGGGTAAACTCGACCGCTGAGATAAACTTGAAAATAAAAATGGGGAGGATTTAAACCTTAATATGACAGACATTGATTTATGAAGTTCATTATTTGTTCAGTTCTTAAGAACCGGTATTTCCTTTATTATTTTAAGTCACAAATAGTGCTGATATTATGGTTTAAATTTTTATGGCAAGTTTACCGCATTTTACATTACATTTCCAGTTTTCACACATAAACTTAATTTTAACTTATCCTACCTATATAATACGTAATTTACATGCACTTACTGTCAATATGACATAGGTGAGAACAAATAAATGAACACACAATTTTGTTGAAAAAATTGTAACTTCAATTAACTCAGAAAATGTAGGTCTAATTTTATTTTCAGTGCAGAAGTGATGTAAGTCAAAAATGGGTAATGAGGGTTAAAGTAAACATTCTGTGAAGTACAGCGCAAAGTAGCCGTAAATATTGAATTTATTTAAACTATTAGTAGTCAGTGAATAGCACGAAGGATATATTAATTGCTACTTTGCGCTGTATTTATAGAATTTTTACTTTAAACCTCATTACCTAATTTTGACTTACACCACTTCTGCTCTGAACGACTCAAATAATCACTGGGAATGTAAAATCATCACAAATAACAGTCATGCAAATTATTACAGAAAAGATTGCTTTTTATATTAAATTTAAAAAGGCTCTTTTATTTCATGGGAATTTAATACGTCTGCCACATGAATCTACACCAACATATCAGAAATTTATCGACACAGTCTGGATTTATTCAAGAAGTAAATATTCTGCAAAAGGATTACAATACACCATGAATTCTTGAAAAATTAACACCATGATCCCTACTTGAATGCAATATAACATTCAACTTTTGAAAAATATAAAGAAAAAAACACGAATACAAAAATTATGGAATTACTTGCATTAAAAACTGTAGATACATCTTCCAAAATCGGAATGGTTACACATTTACACATATGATCTCTGCAAAAAAATAATATACTGTAACAGGTATTTACTTTGTTTTTATTTAAATTATCCTTCCTGACATACAAATAGGTAATTGATAACTAATAATTGTTTTATAGAACATAATACGTAGGCTACCTACAACGTGGATTATTGGTTATGACTGAGTTATGATTTTTCTCTTTGTCTTTGGGGATTCTGAAGAACGACAAATTCGGAGAATTAAACTTATTGTTACTGCAATTTTCGTCATTGCACACATTGTCTTTATTTCGACGCATGATTAAAACGTTATTATAACATCTCGCATCCCTTTAAAGCACGTGCTGGCTGAACGAAACTGTATCAACCCTATGATCAGTGCCTTGCCTGCCGCTTGGGCGCTAGTGTCACTAATGTTGGCAAAAAAAAGTGTTGAAGTTGCGCGACTGTATGTATTAGACTGTGCTATAGGTAGAGGAGAGGGAAACGACCACTCAGCTATCTAGTGGAATGCGGTGCGTATTCTCAGTAACTGTTTCACGTTGCTTACCTACTGCTACAGTACAGTATGGAGGAATCTAAAAGACGGAAAAGTGGTGATCAGGCAAATTCTTTCAATGTTGCATGGGAAAATGCTTATTTTTTTCATAGCTGCTGGAGTAAATACTCAGTGCTTTATCTGCCACAACATTTTGAATGGTAGAAAGAAACGTCACATAATGCGTCATTACGAGTCCAGACATAAATATACTAAAGATATCAATCTTCAACAATTTTAATATCTCTCTTCAGGAAATAGGCCAACTATGTGATATGTTGAATAAATTACGGGATTTCAGTCGTAAACTTACACTTTTCGTAAGTCAGTTTTGGGAAGGTAATATGGCTTACTTTCGAACGATAGAAACTGCTCGTGATGAAGCCATGATAAGCGATTATGTGCAAATATTAATTGAAATTCAAAATGATTTTAATTCTAGGTTCCAAGATCTTGTCTTAAGGTCCACACCTGTGGTCTAACGGTTAGCGCGTCTAGCCACGAAACCAGGTGGCCAGGGTTCGATTCCCGGTCGGGGCAAGTTACCTGGTTGAGGTTTTTCCGGAGTTTTCCCTCAACCCAGTATAAACAAACGCTGAGTAACTTTCGGTGTTGGACCCCGGACTCATTTCACCGGCATTATCACCTTCTTCTCATTCAACTGTTGATAAAGCGTCGTAAAAATCTTGTCTTAATTGGAAAAAAGTTTAAAGTTATCATAATAAATTCCTTCAACACCAGTTGAAACAATGTCATATACTGTAAGTTACAGGCGGACCTGGTTGGCGCAGTTGGTATAGCGCTGGCCTTCTATGACCGAGGTTGCGGGTTCGATTCCGGGCCAGGTCGATTGCATTTAAGTGCTCATTTAACCTTGGCAGTTTCGAGCGTCGTTAAATAAAACATAACATTTAACGATTTACAGCTCGGATTTATTAACCTTCAATATGGCCTAAGGGCTAAAGATCGTTCGAATAATACTACTAGCCTGGTTGAGTTTTACAAGATTAAACATTAGCAATAATATCCACGACTATACAGGCTGGCTGTGAAATGATTACTGTGTTTGGTTCAACATTTATATTTGTGAGCAACTGTTTTCTATAATCAACTTTAATAAAGGCATACATCGAACATTGTAACTGATGTTTCATTACGATCAGTAGGCTACTGTTCCTTTCAGCTGCCAACAGCATAAAACCTCGTTTCCATGTACTGATAAATAAAAATATAAGAAAATGATATTGTACATTTAAGTAGCTATAACATTTCTATTATTTCTGTAAAATAAATATTTCTGTATTAATTAATAAGTCCAAGATAGTTTTGCAAACACTGAACAGGAATTCATTTCACGGACCTCCTAATAGTACTTCCTTTTGTGTACATTTTGTACGAGATCACGCCTTTTTCCAGTCCACCCTATACAGAGCGCAGCTAATATCTGCATTCCGCTTATGGGCTGTGAACCGGCTCGGAGAGCGCAAACCTTGTGCAGGCCTGTTCTAGACCTTCTATAAATACAAATAAATTTATACAAAATGTAAATTACCCTATGTAGATTACGAAAAACATATTTCCAAAAAATCGATTTTTGACACCAAATTCATGACATAGGCCTACCTCCTTAATGAGAAAAGACACGGGCAAGAATGTCTCCAAGGTGACAGTCAAGTCACTAAACTCAAGAATACGATATATTGTTTATGTTTAATAATGACAATGCGTTGTTTATGTTGATATGGTAATATCAAATCTGTTTTCAATTCAGTAAGTTGACATAGTGAACTTTTCAAAGAAGACATGCTAGCTGAAGTTATGTACAGAGACAAAAACATATCCAAGCTTCTATACAGGGACAACCTCTACCACTTATATTCATGGCCTCTGTTATCACAGGATTTGTAATACTCGTTACATGATCAATGCTGATTTAGCGAGCATCGCAAGCTTAATAATTAAGAAGGATGAGACAGAAAATCACATATACTAAAAAGATATCATAGAGGTGAGTATGCTGAAAGTGTTCAACATAACACTAAAATCGTGACCAAGATAATCTTACCTGTAACATTTTCAACTTGACTTTCTTGAGAGTGGGGATTTTCGATATGAAAGCATATTTAATTCCAAACTGGACGCTTTGAAGTCTGGCCCCTACCCAGACTGAACATTTTAAAATTGAACTTTATATAAGTGGATACTTTCTCCATTTGAACCTTTTACTTACCTGAACGTTACAACATTATGAATATGTTTATACTTGAGATATTTTAGTCTCACACTACACATGGGAGAAAAACCTACTAAAAACATTAGAAATAATCTCAAAATTTTAACACACCACTCTAGAGGCATGAAGTAATCACTGTGAAAGTTACATACTTAATAGGTAGCAGTTCAGTATAGTGCACAACACTAACGAACTGGATAATTAGCAAAACATCTTTAGCATGACTTGTGGGCCATACAAAATCCCGCCTTCCATTCCTATGAGCGCGTGTCCTTATATATTCGGTCAGTCATGGTTTACTGTTATAATAAAATTATAAAAACAATTATAAACAATGGGTACCTCAGTCATAACAACCTCATAAAATATCAGATGAGACTATGAAGCAAATAATCAAAATAACGTCATTTGGTCCAAGCAAGCATCCGTTTTTGGTGCAAGAATAATTTAACATATTTTTTAATTCGCAGATATATTTACATAATTAAAAGTCGATCATTTTGGTCCAGGAAGCATACATTTTGATACAAGAATAATATTTTAACATGTTTCTTAATTACCATTTTATATAAAGAATTCAAACACGATCATACCATTTTATATAAAGAAATCAAACACGATCATTTGGTCCAAGGACAATCCGTTTTTGTTCGAAGGATAATTCGTTTAACATGTTTCCAAATTAGTCTGAATACATTATTAATTATTTTCACTATAATGTGCTTGTTTGTTAGGTACGCTTATGTTGTTTATAATGTTCTAAATTTGCAAACTGTGATAATGTTGTTTTCTTTGACAAGAAATTTAACGTAAAAGTTGTGATTTGTTTATTATTATGAGTGTTGCTTGAGGTTAAGAAGTGGATAAACAAACTAAAGCGAACTTGAAATTTAAGTAAAGATTTATCAAGATTATTGAAATGATATGTATTAAGAAGAAGAAGATCCCAGTGAGTAAAGCCATGTAAAGGTTAAGTGTTAAATGAGTATAACAAATTTTTTCTTTTAAAAACTTAAAATTATGTAACGACACATTAAAAGTGTTAAAATTTTTAAAAAAGGTTATGTACTTTAGACAGACGGCCCGTTTCGACGCCGGTGCTGCGTCATCTTCAGTGTCCTACGAACTACTGTTTTCTTTTGTGTAATTAGGGAGCGGAGTGAGTAAAGTTTTAGTACAGTGATTTTAAATAGGGTAGAAGTTAGGGCCGTATTCATAGACATTTTTAGCGCAGGCTTCCGGTGGATGATCAGCGAAACTAACGTTTTTCATATTCATAAACCAATGTTAGTGATATGAATAATTCGTCCCTCCTCTGGCAAAGTCGGGGCTAGTTTAGCACGCTCGTAGCGAGCTAGCGAAATGTCTATGAATAGCACTCTTAAAATTTAAGAACGACATTTTGAAAGAGTAGACTAATAATGAACAATAGAATATACTGTATGACAAATAGTAGATTGTTGCAATGACTTGAAACGTATCAAATGTAAAAGGCTAAAGTAGGAAGGGTAAGATGTGTTGTAGGAAGACCGTAATTATAAATAAATTATGTTAGGAAGAATAGAATGCAGGAGTGGAGTGAGTGGAGTGTGAACTGAGAGTAGTAATAACAGATGGTTCTTTTGTTCCCCATATAAAACATCCACATAATTTCGTCACATTTGTCCATATCGGTATCATTTCATAGCTTTCCCCGAGTGGGTACGAGTTGGTTCGGGTACTGGTGGAATAAAATTGTCTGTTCACAACGCGAACCTTAGCGCACTGTGAGTTCAGATGGGTTGAGAATGCGCCTAGTTGAAGGTTAGTCAACTAGACCAGGTATTTTATTTTCGTGCTGGTACATAAGATTTCGCTTCCCGCGAAAAAAAAGAAAATAAATAAATATATAAATAAATAAATAAATAAATAAATAAATAAATAAATAAATAAAGTGCACTTCAAAGTAGGGTACAAGTCAAATAAACATATGTAACAAACATTAGAAGGAAACTAAAAATCGACAGAGATTAACATTAAAAGATGGTGGATACATGTAGATTATTTAGTTCCTCTTAATAGCATATAAGCTACTTACAGTATTTAAGCAGTTCTGTCTCACGGTATAAAATTTTGTCTAGGCCTACATTATGAAACACTAACTCACCTTCGTTGATCACAACCGATATTATGAGGGTTGCCAACTCTACGGCGTAGGCTTCCAGGGTGCTTGTGAGGATGTCGCCGCACCAGGTGGCGATGATGATCTGCACCACCATGAGGACCAGGTGCCAACCGATCCAAGGGGTAACGAAGGACGCACTATCCTGTGGAAAGACATCATATTCGAATAAACTTCCGGTAATTTGATATTTGCTAGTTACTTATTATTAAAACGTGTAAGTGTTTCAGCTGCAGACACTTTAATATCCGGGGCATCATGTGACGGAGAGATGTAATGGATTATAAAAAATATTTATTTATTTTTTTAAGTTTTGAATCTGGAGTGTCACAATTTAAGTCCTGCAAGTATTTCCTCAAAATATTTATTATGAGAAGAGTAACTCCATATGTAGATGAAATTATTGGGGATCATCAGTGCGGTTTTAGGCGTAACAGATCGACTATTGATAAGATTTTTTGTATTCGACAAATATTAGAGAAAAAATGGGAATTATAAGGGTACAGTACATCAGTTATTCATAGATTTCAAAAAGGCATATGACTCGGTTAAGAGAGAAGTTTTATGTAATATTCTTATTGAATTTGGTATTCCCAAGAAACTAGTTCATGTAATTAAAATATGTCTCAGTGAAACTAACAGCAGAGTCCGTATAGGCCAGCTTCTGTCTGATGCTTTTCCAATTCACTGCGGACTAAAGCAAGGAGATGCACCATCACCTTTACTTTTTAACTTCGCTCTAGAGTATGCCATTAGGAACGTTCAGGATAACAGAGAGGGTTTGGAATTTAACGGGTTACATCAGCTTCTTGTCTATGCGGATGACGTGAATATGTTAGGAGAAAATCCACAAACGATTAGGGAAAACACGGAAATTTTACTTGAAGCAAGTAGAGCGATCGGTTTGGAAGTAAATCCCGAAAAGACAAAGTATATGATTATGTCTCGTGACCAGAATATTGTACGAAATGGAAATATAAAAATTGGAGATTTATCCTTCGAAGAGGTGGAAAAATTCAAATATCTTGGAGCAACAGTAACAAATATAAATGACACTCGGGAGGAAATTAAACGCAGAATAAATATGGGAAATGCGTGTTATTATTCGGTTGAGAAGCTCTTATCATCCAGTCTGCTGTCCAAAAATCTGAAAGTTAGAATTTATAAAACAGTTATATTACCGGTTCTTCTGTATGGTTGTGAAACTTGGACTCTCACTCTGAGAGAGGAACATAGGTTCAGGGTGTTTGAGAATAAGGTGCTAAGGAAAATATTTGGGGCTAAGCGGGATGAAGTTACAGGAGAATGGAGAAAGTTACACAACGCAGAACTACAAGCATTATATTCTTCACCTGACATAATTAGGAATATTAAATCCAGACGTTTGAGATGACCAAGGCAGGTACCACGTATGGGCGAATACAGAAATGCATATAGCGTGTTAGTTGGGAGGCCGGAGGGAAATAGACATTTGGGGAGGTCGTGACGTAGATGGGAGGATAATATTAAAATGGATTTGAGGGAGGTAGAATTTGATGATAGAGACTGGATTAATCTTGCACAGGATAGGGACCGATGGCGGGCTTATGTGAGGGCGGCAATGAATCTGGGAGTTCCTTAAAAGCCATTTGTACGTAAGTAAGGAAGTATTTCCTACAAATAGAAACATATTTTTATTTAGGTATATCTATCTAGGTGGGGGGCGGCGGTAATTCGTCAATACTAAAACCGTTACCCGTTTATGTTTTTAACTGTAGAAGGAAGTGAAATAACTAGTGGGGTATGTATATACAGGATGAAAGTGAAATAATTCTGCAGATTGAAAAGAGACTATAGGGTACACTTAAATGAATAGAAAACCTATATTACATTTTGTGATTAAATGTACGGTTAATTAGAAAATCAAATTAGAAGTTTCAACAGTCTGGCAGCATCACCTCTAACACACTGCTCTTTCTTCTCGTAATACAGATGTTAGACGCAATTCATACAGACAAGCGTAGACACGAAATGGATCGGACGTCGGGCGGAGAGTAAAGATTTGGTTTTTCTGAGCCGACTCATGCGACGTGCGAGGTGCGAGGCCCGCCTCGCACAAATCCAGAGTACACGAGAGATAGTGAGTGTTTCTATGGCTGCGAGGTACGCAGACCTCGCATCTCGCAGCCATAGAAACCACTCACTTTCTCTCTTGTAGTCCGGATTTGTGCGACGCGGGCCTCGCATCTCCCACGTCGCATGAGTCGGCTCAGAAAAACCAAAGCTTAAAAAATCCATGCCACACTTCCGCGTCGCACAGCTTTCATAATGTCTTCTTCAGATGATGAGGATGCCCGGCTATCGTACAACTCGCTGAAATTAAAAAATAGTTAAAAGTTCGTGTGCACCTTTTGTGGTTGAAAAAAAATAAGGATGCATGGCATATCCGATCGATGTGATGAAAGAATTGAACATGTATTCCAGAATTTTTATATAATGTCCCACCAATATTTCTATACAATATTATTATACAATCTCCTCATAAAATTGAATATAAAATTCAAAATCGTAGCGAATTTTGTTTTACAGTCAGACGCCATGTGTCGTTTTGAAGGGTCACTCGTGACTGGAAAGAGGCGAAGTGCTGACTTCGGAGTGGCGCGCCCCCACCCCGTCTTCTCTGTGTGCATTGATACATTTCTTTATATGGAAGAGACTCAAAAAGCCATCATGCCTCCGCCCGATGTCAGAGCCACGCCTTCTCTGTGTGAATTGCGCCTATGAGGGCAACGAACTCAGGTCTGTCCCACTAGGTGAACCCCTCCCTCTCTGGCTACGACGTTTCAATCTTCTCGCATCGTTCAGTGGCTTGAAATTAGTTGTTTTTAAATTAAATGTAGATGAAAACCGTCCTCATTACAATCTTGCTCGGTTTGGAGTGGATTAGCTCTTCTGCTAGGGCAGGAAAATGAAATATGAGAGCTTCATTTCATGAATAATAATAATAACAATAATAATAATAGTAATAATAATCATTATCAATAATGAATTCATTCAAGGTTGCAGTTTAACACCATCGATATCTCACACTGTGCATCTACAAGTCAATTCGACTGAGGGTCATGCACATAAAACATAATCGATTAAACAATTAATAAGTCCGTTTCAAATAAAACGCATAATGCGATGTCTACGAAATCTGATGAAACCTGATAGAAATTTATCCGAACCTATTTTTGTGCCAATCAATAATAACTGCAACTCGATGGCGGAATTAGACCGTGATTTTTAGATCACCGTGATAAAATCACAGGTCAGTGATTATCTGCTCGTCACTGGTCTCCACTGCCAAAGCAGACACTGCAATGACGAATTAATGAATTAATTAATCAATGAACCAATAAATGAATCACTGAATTAGTCAATGAATTAATCAATGAATTCATAGGTGAATGAATCAATAAGTCGATGGATGAATGGATGGATGATTGATTGATTCACTGTAGTGAGAGAAGAAGAATTATCAATTAAATAGTAGGCCTACACGATGATAATGGCGTCCTTGCAAGGGCTCTTGGAACTTCTGTATGGCTCAATGTGGTCTGCATTTGTCGTCCACCCACAAAGAGTGAGAAACAACTCGAATATTCATTCGTTAAACCGAACACTGAGACACTGCGCGAGACGGAAGAGCTTTGCATACAGACTACAGGGCCAGGTGTTTAATAGCAATATATAATTTCTATTTTTCGCAACCGGTTGTGCACGACTCTAGCTCAATTTATAACCAAGAAATGTAGTCATCACCACTAGTATTACCATGACTCTGAGATAATGAATTCAATTTCACTGGTGCTTCCAAGACACAAATATAATTATTCACATTAAAAGACCAGCAGAGGTCAGTAACATCATGTAGTTTATATACAGAAAGTAACTTACTTGAAGGAGGATTTTGGGTTTAAATCATTATACAGGGACATCATTTTATTTTTTACTTAAATTTGTATTGTACCTGAGTTTTTGAATGTACTTCACTCCCACCCCTTCTACTAGTGAACTTCCAACCGTTCTCCATACTGAACCAAGACCGCGTAAGCAGTCAAAGTCGCCTTAAGGTCATAGTAAAGAGTACTGAGTTAGTGAGTATAGTACGTTCCAGAAATATGTTCGCGTTTCCCAGTGACAAAAGAACTTTCAATATCGAATCATATTTTCGCATGGGTACTGTCGTCCGTTTGCCTACGTCGCATCCCGGTTTCCCCCACCCGCTTCTGCTTGTCCCTCTGTAAAGGCTAGTGGCTGTGGTGTCTTAGCTATTTTCTAAAAATATTAATTTCTGTTAGGAATTGGACGTCTACGTGATATTACACAACTGTTTAAAATAATTTAAATAAAAGGGCCTCGTTGAGTAATTAACTGTGACGTGATTTCTCCTCTTTCTACGACCCTGCGACAAAACCACTTGGACTCACAGTAGATAGCATGTCTGAGTAATTTTATATTTTCGGATCGGGCAAAAGTGAAGATTGGATTTACAGTACGCAAGGTACTCTTTTATAGAGTAGATATAGAATTATTTCAACATGAGTTACTAATACGAAGGACGAAACTGGTAATTGGAATTAGGTACAATAATCTATACTGCGATAATATGCACAAAAGAACTGAAGTCTGTATCGAAATGAACGGCCACCATTTTCAAAAATGTGTTTAAATATCCATATTATGATTATTTTTCAATTTAACGTCATTCTCCATATTGTCCGCTAATGTGCTGTAGACAGTATAATATACACTGCATAATGAATACGTCCGAATGGAAAGCTAAATTCGTGAGTAAAAACAGTTATTGTTAATACCGTACTGAATGTTGATTAAACAAAAGCCTAATGAAAATTATCAAACTCAAAATCGCTATATTTCCTAGTTTACGTAAATTAACTACTTTTCTTCCTCCTATACGTAGTAAAGGGATTTGTTTGTATTTTACGCCAGTATCATCGAACTCCAGTCGTGGAAGTGGGTAGCAAACGGTGTTTCCGGTTCTCAAAGGTATAGTCAGGTTAATATTAGAAATGTTAGTAAAAATAAAATGATGTCCCTGTATAATGTTGAGATTTAACATTTCCGATGTTTCAGAAATAGAAATTCCATCATCAGAGTCGTTATCACCCAATAAGAATAGGCGACTCTTCCAGGTTTTGGTGAAGTTCCGAAACATCGCAAACGTTAAGTCTTGACACAAGGTTAACATTCCAATCATAGCGATAATCTCTCTCATGAAGGTAACTTACGTTTATGGCTCCATAAAGTAGGGCGACATTGACGATTAGCCAAAATATGGAAGTACATTGGGCCAAAATAATAAGAGCAGCTGTACCTGAAACACACAAGCACAAGTTTCTTAGATTATTACGCTATTATTATTATTATTATTATTATTATTATTATTATTATTATTATTATTATTATTTGGGGCTAAGAGAGATGAATTTGCAGAATAATGGAAAAAGCCACAGAACGCGAACTGTACGCATTGCATTCTTCACCTAACATAATTAAGAACATTAAATTCAAACGTTGAGATAGGTAGGACATGTAACACATCTGGGTGAATCCAGAAATACGTATAGAGTATTAGTTGGGAAAACATGAGGAAGTGGAGGCCGTGACTTAGATGGGAGGATAATGTTAAATCGATTTGAGGGAGGTGGGATATGATGCTAGGGATTGGATTAATCTTGCTCAGGATAGGGGCCGATGACGGGCTTATGTAAGGGCGGCAATGAACCTCCGAGTTCTTTAAAAGCTTTTTGTAAGTAAGTAAGTATTACTACAACTCGAGGAGTTGTGTTGGTATCGTGCAGGTAGAGTCAATGACCTTGGCCGCATTGAATAGTTGAGAGTAGGAGGGAACGAGAGAGGAGATGTAATATTCCTACGTGTTTAAACCAGGCGCTACACAGCACCAATTTTACATCGTTGCCGGGACGAATACTGCCGCTTGCTTCACTGCGGAGCCAGTAAGTATAAAAAAGGTAACGGCAACCCCATGACAGGCCAGGGCGGGAGGTTAAGGCTCCCACCTTTACAGACAATAAGCATGTAGTGGCAGTAGGGGTGTCAATCCTATGTGCCTGCTGCCTTTACCCTCAAGGAAGTGTCCCTGGTACTCATTTCTGTTAGAGACTAGAAGGATTAGATCCATGGAAAAATCCATGACCCCATCGGGAATCGAACCCGCGACTCTCCGGCTTTGTAGCGTTACGTCTTAACCGCGATGCTATCGCGTGTCCCCCTGTTAGTATACGCAACAACTATTTTACTCGAGATAGGTATGTTAGAGCTATAATTTATTACTTAGTAAAATTTTATTCAGAAATGCAAATGAAAGCTCATTATGCTTAAAATTTTATGCGTTTGAGCATAATTTACATATCGCATAACATTTTGGTAAGAATATTTCCGAAATAATCACAATATGGGAGGAATATATTATACATATCTAGCTTATAGTAATTCAAAATAATTATTAACTTTCTTATTGCGAACAGCCAAATAACAAATGTCTTATAATTTGAAAAGAACCCTTTTCGTTTCGATTTTGAACCATTTAAAGTAACCAATAAAATAAAAATTTACTCCTAGCACAAATTTCGGTTTAAATCATTTAGAATCTAATTTTATTATAACTGACTGTTGAAAAGTATAACTCTTTTTCAAATTTTCTTGCACTATGAAACCTATGGTCATTCCCACATGTCTTCTTATAACGTACAATGAAGAACATTTTATATAAGAACTCAACTTTGCTAACTGGTCGGCCAGTTGTAATGATTATGCCACTTTTTAAGAAAAAAAAATACATCATAAAAATGTTTATTTTATTTAAATTAAGTCTAATGTTTCATAAAATTTAAAAATACGAACATAATTGATGAATAATATATAATTTTTGTCTGTAACAATGAAATTGTATAAGTACAACTATAGGATGCAAAGTGTTATGACTGTTCCTTGGTCATAGCTGCGAGCGCATCTCCAAATTCATACAGCTATATCTTCGTATCAATTGAAAATAGGATACATATCTTTATTAGCTTTTTTTAATACTCAGCATTGTCGATATTGTAATGCATACAGTACCAAAATATTTACTCTTTTCCACAAACACACTGTAGGCCTATATAGGCTATAATGTGTTTGTTGTCAAAGTATTGGATTGCAGCCTAACAGTCACCGAATATCGATTAGCTACTGCGATCGTATTCGATACGCCACTTCACTGTTTCTCGAATGCGTATAATTTAGTCTGATACACTGGAGTGGTATAACATAAACGTAGACCTCAACGCTTTTTACATACCTCTATGTTGCAGTGTTTTTAAATAAGGATGTAATACGGACAGAATTTTTCACGTTTTCCCGTTGAGTTATTTACAACTAAGTTTTACCAAATTCTCAAATGCGAGTTCAATAAGAATTTGCGTCCACCGCTGGCGCTGTGGAGAACGATGTTAATGTCCGACTGTGAAATGAGCGGGTCCGGGTTCAAATTCTGGCTGTGATAAGTTACTTGGTTGAGAATTTTCTCAGGGTTTTCCCTCAAGCCATTAAGAGTAAATGCTCTTCGGCTCTGGACTCTGGAATGATTTCGCTGGCACTATCACCTTTATCTCCTCATACGCTACATAAATGTCGCAGTTGATAAAGCTAAATAAATAAATAGGCCTAAAATGAATGAATGAATGAATGAATTGATATATGAATGGATATATGAATAAAATGAATATATGAATAAAATAGATGAATTAGACAGATAGATAGATAGATAGATAGATAGATAGATAGATAGATAGATAGATAGATAGATAGATAGATAGATAGATAGATAGATAGATAGATAGATAGATAGATAGATAGATAGATAGATAGATAGATAGATAGATAGGCAGACGGACGGACGGATGAATAATAAATAAATAAATAAGTAGATGAATAACTAGATAATTAATTTAATAATCAATTAATTAAATAATTAATTAAATAAATAATAAATAAAGAAATAAATGATCTGCAACTTATAAATTCAGTGTGGAAATAGATGTAGGCCTATGTAAATATTACTATAAAATAGGCAGGTCTATATGACATGAGTCAACCAGACTGTTACGGGATTATGAAGCTTAGGTCAGTTCAGAACTGGTTTACCCAGAGTTTTCTGTCATCCCTAATAGATCCCGATGGAATTTCATCATTAAGCGCTAGCATGATGACGTGTTAACTTGTGTTCTATATTTGTTCAGGGTGTTATGAATTTAAATACATATTATGACATTTGTTGGAAAAATCAATACGTACTGAAAATTTCTCTGAAAATTTTTCCTTACTACAAGAGCTGGTCTAATATTTATCCAGCTAGCATGTTCTTTGAGAAAAATAGGCCTATAACATTTAAACATCTGCGAGATTAGGCTGTCCCCAGTGCCCCTCGCCTTCTGAAAATATTTAGTGAATCGCTTGCATGAAAACTTGGTCCAACTGCAGTCTGAACTTAAGTGTGAACCTAACTGTTCCATGATATGTAAGTGTACACGTCGATACTCGGTCCCGAAATTTTCCAAGTACACATCCAACTTCGGTCTCAGAATTTTCTAAGTACACAATTGTCAATAGAAGGAACGTTATCCACCATGTCAAAATATTCTATATATGTTAGATACATCTATAGCATTCGAAAAATTCTATTCCTTTTATTTAGATTTTTTAAGGAAATCTTGCGGAACTACATTTTATACATAAATTAAGGAAGTCAAGTGTAATCTATAACCACTAGGTATTCCATTCGTATTATTATACAATTTTTAATCTCTATAGAAGCATTTGAAATGTGAATATGGAGAAGAATGGAACGTGTGAAGTGGAGAGACAGAATAAGAAATGAAGCTGTGTTGGAAAGAGCGGGCGAAGAAAGAATGATGCTGAAACTGATCAGGAAGAGGAAAAGTAATTGGTTGGGTCACTAACTGAGAAGAAACTGCCTACTGAAGGATGCACTGGAAGGAATGGTGGACGGGAGAAGAGTTCGGGGCAGAAGAAGATATCAGATGATAGGCGACATTAAGATTATATGGAGCATAGGCTATTATGAGGAAACGAAGAGAAAGGCAGAAAATAGGAAAGATCGGAGAAAGCTGAGCTTGCAGTGAAAGACCTTCCCTTGGGCAGAACACTAAATGAATTAATTATCATTATCATTATTATTATGGAGATGCATTGTCACCTCTATTTTTTAACTTTGCTCTAGAATATGCCATTAGGAAAGTTCAGGATAATACAGAGGGTTTGGAATTGTACGGGTTATATCAGCTTCTTATCTATGCGGATGACGTGAATATGTTAGGAGAAAATCCACAAACGATTAGGGAAAACACGAAAATTCTACTTGAATAGGGAAAACACGGAAATTCTACTTGAAGCAAGTAAAGCGATAGGGTTGGAAGTAAATCCCGAAAAGACTAAGTATATGATTATGTCTCGTGAACAGAATATTGTACGAAATGGAAATATACAAATTGGAGATTTATCCTTCGAAGAGGTGGAAAAATTCAAATATCTTGGAGCAACAGTAACAAATATAAATGACACTCAGAAGGAAATTAAACGCAGAATAAATATGGGAAATGCCTGTTATTATTCGGTTGAGAAGCTTTTGTCATCTAGTTTGCTGTCGAAAAATCTGAAAGTTAGAATTTATAAAACAGTTATATTGTCGGTTGTTCTATATGGTTGTGAAGCTTGGACTCTCACTTTGAGAGAGGAACAGAGATTAAGGGTGTTTGAGAATAAGGTTCTTAGGAAAATATTTGGGGCTAAGAGGGATGAAGTTACAGGAGAATGGAGAAAGTTACACAACGCAGAGCTGCACGCATTGTATTCTTCACCTGACATAATTAGCAACATTAAATCCAGACGCTTGAGATGGGCAGGACATGTAGCACGTATGGGCGAATACAGAAATGCATATAGAGTGTTAGTTGGGAGGCAGGCGGGAAAAAGACCTTTGGGGAGGCCGAGACGTAGATGGGAAGATAATATTAAAATGGATTTGAGGGAGGTGGGATATGATGGTAGAGACTGGATTAATCTTGCTCAGGATGGCGGGCTTATGTGAGGGCGGCAATGAACCTCTGGGTTCCTTAAAAGCCAATAAATAAGTAAGTATCATTATTATCATTATTATTATTATTATTATTATTATTATTATTTATAAAGTTCATTGATCGGTGTTGCCTCATGATATGGGGTGATACCGATCACTTATCCATTTGCCTTATCTGGTGATCGAAATTAGACAAATTAGGTGTTACCGAACTGATCACAATTTTATGTTTTTAAAAAATATATATATTATCAAAACAGCACTAAAACATGAAGAAATAAATCTGTCATACCTATACGAAAATGCAAGTCAGAATAGTCGAAAAAAGTATATTTTACTTATCAAAATAAAATTAATAAAATATTGATATATAGTCTATTGATTCATTACAGATCAAGGTGTTTGCTATGAAATGACTTTCAAAGTATTTGTGTGGGTTTAATTTTTCAATACGGATGAAAGTCTTAAATTATGATAAACAAGGGAAGAATTTCGTATTCGTAAAAAAAAATCAATATGTATAACAATGACGAAGGAAAATTCTACTATAAATAGTAAAAAAATTACCTCCTTTGTGCATTATATTAAAAGCAAGTATAATTTACATACCAAAGCAATATAAAACAACGGGAAGCTAAACTCTTGATTTAAAACAGAACCGAAATTAAAAGCAATCTTGAGTGAGGTAAATGAATAAAATTCGCAGAAATCGCAATTAGATGACTACGATAAACATGCTATTGTATTCGTTTCATCACGAATAAAAAATCCATAGGTCAAATATATATGAAGTGTCTCTTCCAATTTCATCTGCAAGTGGGCGAAATGTGTGCGTCAGGTGACTGAAACAGAGAAGCTTCGCTGCAGGGTGCTGACGACAGAATTGAGAGCCGTGATTAAATCGTTAGAAATACTGGCGGCAATTTGTCGTCTACACAATGAAAAGATACACAGTGTCTCTTAACCTGTGGTATACTCCCATACCTAGCGTTTTTTAGTGTAACTAGCAGTGGCTGTTCGTGCTTAAAAGGACAAGAGATTCATTACTTTTATGATTTTACATACTTTTATAACAATTTAAACAATCTTATTTCTGAAAAATAAAAAAAAAAATACTACAGTTCTTTAAAGTAGATAATTACCTTAAAATGAGCCTGTTGTTGATGATGATGATGATGATGATGAATTATCTTTGAAAGAACATAGCGATTTTTCCTTACGTTATCATTCTGTCTTTCAACATTCTGCCTGAAAGCTGAGCTAAGCTGTTGCCTAATTTCTATTCTTCCAAGGACTGTTAAATCTAGGCAAGCATTCTTATTAGTAGAGCTAGGATTTATATTTAGTAAGATTTAAGAATGACGCCGAGTATAGTTCAGTCGATGTGATGCCGGATAGGAAGTTTTAAGCCTGGTTGATAAGACTGGAAATCCAAGAAAAGTAACAAGGACTAGACAATGCAGCCATGGATAAATATATAATAGAATGCGAAACTGCGGTCAGCACGATCTGGCGGCAGAGGGCTGAAATAAGATGACCAGCACCCAACGTCGTACGTGGTGAACATTAGAACTACGTGTTGGGTATATTACCCAGACTTCTCTATTTATCCATTCGAGAAATCGAGATATTGCTCGAGGAGACAAGATGGCAGACAGAAACTTGTTGAAAAGTGAACATAAAGTGATACTACGTGTGTGTATAAACAGTGATGTTTATGTACGTTGTAAAAATAGTGTTGTTGAATGTATTGTAAAGTAATAGTAATATAATAAATTTGAACTATCTAAGTAGTTCTTGCAGACTTTTCCATTGCGCTGTACAATGAATACCCAAAGAATACAATCCCAATTATCTAATCTTTGGCTTTATTTTTTGTCTCTGTCTGGTTATATTTTAATTGGGTAGTGTAAAATAGATCGTCTCTTTTATCTTCCTTTTGGCTCCGGTAAGAATTTTCAGTAGAAGATGCTGTGAGGAACAAAAGTGTAAATGTTTTATTTTAAATTGGGTTAGTTTTGAATATCGATGAGGGTGGGAGGAAATACTTTCTGCACAGTTCAACATTTTCGTCACCAAGTGCTAAATGCATGGAGTAATTAGTTACTCTTTTCGCTACTTGGTGCGCTGCTAGATGTAATAATGCCCCTCTTCCCAACAGGAGCAGCAAGATCAATTTCTACAACAGCGGCTCTAGTATGTGTTACGGTAAACTCAGTAAGTTTCGCATCCTAGTATATATTCATCCATGATGCAGCTTTTAAACCTCCGCTATTTTATAAGTGGTGGTTAAAGGTAAGCATTCACTACATCGTATCGTACTCCTCGTACGAATCGCCGCAACGGATATTTTAAGTGCAGTGCGTTCACTGTAACGGCTTCACCTCATCGCCTCATCGGATTCCCCTATCAGCTGTTTAAAACATGATATCGTACGATATTGACATTACTGAAAACAGAGGAGTTGAGGTTAGGTATATTAATTACGTCTGTTAGCGAATAAGAATTTGTAATTGCTACATGCGTCTTAATTGAAGAGGAAGAAACGAAAGAAATATTGGTTACATAATATATTTTCAAGAAAAGACTTGATTACAGTAATGGGAACGCCTCAAATTATATAATTCTTCGCAATTTTCTACAAGCGAAATAAGTTTTCCGTCTGCCATTTTGGCGCGACACTGAACATGGCACAACATTAATAGTAACAATTGACCAATTAAAATTGATTTATTAAAGAAGGCCATGATCGCACGCATCGGAAAAGTTGCCCATCCGAGAAACGTGGACGGATTTGCCGACAGGCGATGCGTCCGATACGATGTAGTGAACGCGGTTACATAACAATTACAGCAAAGATAGTCTTTTTCCGATCCGTGCGATTCGTCTGATCCGTGCGATACGATGTAGTGAACGCTTACCTTAAGAGGATTAAAGACCCTTAGCGCTAACTAATGGAAGTACTGAATGACAAAAATGCCAAGTATAAGGAGTGGGGGGATATGGCTTGCTTGTTTACTAACTATACCGACTAAAAATATTAGCTTTTACTACATACGAATCCTAGCTTTACTTATGAGCAATAGATTCCTCATGCTTCTTAATTTTCTGTGTCAAATGGCTTAAATCTGACACAGCAATGCATGTCCAGATCATATCTTTACCCTTAGCAAGTAGCAGGCACGGGAAACAAAATAATTTATTTATAGATTCACAACCGCAAATCCAGCTGTTTCTTTCATATATTTTTACATTAAAAGCCCTGAAAAATGTCTTACGTCAGCTTGTTTGTGCTTGCTTTAAATCGAGTTGAGGTAACGGCCTTCCAAGGTTCTTTATTTTACACTTATCTTACAAGATTGAAACTGAAAAATTTGTTTGTAAAAGATAATAGACACTATTCATTTTCTTTGGAAACGAATACTAGTCACACTCACACTTACACCAGCGTATAGATAATTATATAGTATGGACACTTCGCGTCGGTATCTTTGATGTAGCAGGACTTATTTCAATGACCTTCAAACCAGTTTGAGCGTGAAATTCTGCTTTCTTCCAGGAGTTGGCACTGACATCACACCAGCTAGCAGTTGACACAGCGGAAATATAACACATACAATTAATACATCTAGGTACATTATGTACTCAAATAAAATAAATTGGACCGATGAAATAATAAATCCGTCATTAACTGTAATGTGTAGTCTCAGAAGTTCCTTTATAATGAGAGTAGAGACGTTGACCCTAACAACAAATAATATGTAATGATTTGATAGCGCTGAAAATGGAAAAACAAAACTCCTATGAGAAGTAAAACCATATCCGTATATTATATTGTATGCAAATATTAAACGAATTTGATACATAATTTTATAATGTATTATATTATTTTATAATATAATTTATTATATATAACATATAAAACATTATTATTACAACTAGTTTGCCGCTGAGAAATAAGGAAAAGCTGTTAACTTGAATTTAGTTGAAGCAAAGCGTTACTGGATTATGCAGTAAGGTAGGCGATGTTTGAATCCTGTGTCACATCTCTATTCTCAATTATTATCTTAGCGTGTGCTCGATTACGCTAACTTCTAGCGCTTGAAAGTGGAACTAAACGCAGGCGCACAGAGAAACATAACACAGGAAAATTCGCTGTGTCCATTCTATATAATCCCTATTCGCTGGTTACACAAACTGCAATACTGATAACAATAACAGTTCTGTTGTGTCGTAGCTATGGAAATCCTTGTACCGTAATTACTACTAAAGAAAGCGAAGCAGACAAAGAAAAGCAGAATTCGGAGCATAATAAGACTACGGTTACTCTAGGATCGTGAAATTGACGTTACTGCTTCAGTAGTTGTCGAAATCTCTACAGGAACTGGAGCGTATTTATCCCGGTCCTTGTTTGTGATAGTGATCTAATTCGTCTTGACCAGCTGGATATAGAACACGAAGAAACTAAGCAATCCTTCAGGGAAAGGAAATGAGTTTTCTTATCAGGTGAGTACACATAAATGAAACATTACCAAGTTGACAAATACTTTCTCATTATACCTTTCCGCTGTACTTCAAAATATCGCTTATATACAAAGATTGTGTCACTTAAATATAATTTAAAAACATGTTTTTGTTAATGTGTCACTTACAGTTGAGCTACTACAAAGACAATTTAGTATGATGTTCTCATATGGATGTTCCTCCCTTAGATTGAATAAAATGAAATTTGAAAAATTGGCACTTAGCACATTTAGAATCTTAGATCTTCAATTAGAAATAATAATATGTATTTTATCTACAGGTTTTTCTATTTTAGCTTCTAGTCCGACGCTATGTACTGAGATAAACCTATTACCTACACTGAGGTACGCAACAACCTAGCATAATCTATGGCATAAACTGTAAATTTAACCCTTTTACAACGATACGGTTCAGATCCCTGTTGTGCACGGGGTTTTGGTTCGGTGGGGTGAGGTTTCCAATAACTCCAATCCTCCGTCTTTTCCAGCGATTCAAAAGCAATGGGATGAAATAATTACTATTCTCTCTTGTTAAGAAGTCCCTTCAATGGTTTGACATGAAATATCTTTCTATCAACGAAAATAAAACCATAATTATTCCATTCTCATTATCTGAAAAATGTAACAAACCTCCTACATCTATATTAAGTATTAAATTACATAATTCTGATTGTTGTCTTATACAGTGTAAATGTCCGATTATTAAAGAGTCCTCTGAAGTTAAGTATTTAGGCATAATTTTCGATAATAATTTAAAATGGAACCAACACATTAATTAACTTTGTAATAAATTACGTAAAATAGTATATTATTTTGTTTTATTGAGGAATTACTTGTCAATAAGTTTATTACGTACAATATATTTAGCTTTATTTCAATCGGTAATTATGTATGGAATTATGGGATGGGGTAGCTCATTTAAATCCAATTTTATCCACTTTATTTATTACAGAAGAAAATAATTAAAATATGTCTTCATAAACCTATTGATTTACCATCTCAAAATTTGTTTCTAGACTTTAATGTACTTAACGTAAGACAAATTTATTATATCGTATTAATAAAATTCATATATAAAAATCGAAATAATTTTGAATTGTATTCTCATAGTTATGAAACAAAATGTATGAATTCTTTAAGATTGTTTGAACCAAAATGCAACACTATTAGAGTATTTAATCATAGTAATAATTTAGGCCCAAGAATATATAACAAATTTATATTTAAATATCCTAATATTGTCAATTACAATAGTTCTAGTATTAAATTTAAAAAGTTATGTATGGATTTTATAAAAATTGAAAAATTGTAAATTTAAATTTCTATACTATAATTGAAAATTGTATTGTATAATTATTAATTATAATTGTATTGTATAAGTATTAATTTCAATTCAGGAATCCGCCCCTGAGCACGAGTTCTACTCTTTCAGGGGCGAGCTAAAGTTTCTCTGTATATTTTATATTTTATGTTACAATTATTAGCAAAATAATAAATAAATAAATAAATAAATAAATAAATAAATAAATAAATAAATAAATAAATAAATAAATGCATAAATAAATAAATAAATCATCTTTTTCTTCAGGTACAGATCGTGCTCATTTTTTGGCTCGTTTTTCAGGATCTTGGCTTCACGCAATTCCTTCCACTAACATCGGTACCCTTATGGATTCCAGATCCTTTGAAGTTTCCATAGCTTTACGCCTCGATTGCAAAATCTGTCACATTCATAAATATATCTGTGGTAATATCGTAGATTATTATGGCCACCATGCCTTAAGTTGTTAAGTAAGGGCTGTCTCTCTTGTCACTCATCGCTTAATGGTAACATTTAAAAAATCATTAACATCCTCAGGAAGTCGACCTGGTTGGCGAATTGGTATAGCGCTGGCCTTCTATGCCCAAAGTTGTGGGTTCGATCCCGGGCCAGGTCGATGGCATTTAAGTGTGCTTAAATGCGACATGCTCATGTCAGTTGATTTACTGCCATGTAAAAGAACTCCTGCGGGACAAAATTCCGGCACATCCGGCGACGCTGTTATAACCTCTGCAGTTGCGAGCATCGTTAAATAAAACAAAATTTTAAATTCCTCAGTGATTCCATTAATCTCAGAACCTTCCGGGATCAGCCGTTCAGACGGCAAAAGACCAGATGGTTTGACTCTAGTCCCGTTAAGTGTAGGTAAATCTTTAATTTAGGATTCCACATGTGTGGATACACTGGCCCCTTCTAATCTGTCTTCAACTTCTAAGACTCCAGGATCTGCAGCAGAAAGTACTGCTGTCAGTAAACATCATAAATATAAACATCTTGCAGATAATTATATTTTTATCCCTCTTGCGGTTGAAACGTTTGGATCATGGTGTAGTGAAGCCAAATCTCTTATCTCCACCATAGGCAAAATTTAGTGCAGCTTTCTCGGGACCCTAGAAGCAGTCATTATCTATGTCAGCGCATTGATATTGCCATTCAGCACGGTAATGCAACAAATATTCTCGCATCCTTCTCTGTGTCCTCTTATTTCGATGAAATTTTCTTTCTTTAATTAAGCAATTTCTATTCTCATACATATGTACTGTACCTTAATCTATCTTCTGATATTTAGTAGGCCTACCTATTTATATGAATTTGATAATGTGGGATGCAACTGATGCGATAAAACGTTCAGTACCACAACGACCACAACCACCATACAAGTGAAGGATTAAAATGACAGTTTCCTCCAGACAAGCAAATAGCGCCATGTAATGTGAGTGTGAGAGTGTGATATAAATATACGTATTTTAGCAAGTTGTGTTCGAGTTTAATGAACCAATATCAGACATATAAAATAAGAGGGGACACTCTGGTGGTCATGTGGTGAGTTGGTCTATGGAGTAGAGATGAACAAAAGTAACTGCCGCTCTCGCTCACTGTGTTCGTTGCATTTGTCTTTCGAGTCTCGTCTCGCCATTCTCGTGCGCTTCGAGTCTCGCTTATCATTCTCGAAATAGCATTTAGTCGGCGTGGAAAAATTTCGTAACTTTTGAATAACATACATCATTGAAATAAATAACATTATAAATGTTTAAATGAGACAAAAAGACAAAACAGAACAGTATCTTAGTTGTCAAAATGTTCTGGTTCTGTTGTATAGGCCTAGGCCTATTACCTAGGTTATATAAATAGAAAAAAAAATTCTAAAATAAATTTGCATTTCTAAGAAACATAAAACGTAACGTTAATATCTTTTTACTTGAGATTGCACACTTGATCTCAAACCTACGAAAAGAAAATTCCTAGCCTTTTAATAAGGGCATAATATGTAATTAAATAAAAACTGGGGAATGGATTATTATACACTGAAAGGTAGAGATGATGTTTCAAATAGGCTACCGGTATTTGATTGTTTATACATATATAACAGTTATCAATGTAGATGTCCCGCGCCGTGGCGTCGTGTTCTAAGGCATCCTGCCTAGGACTCGCGTTACAGAATGTGGGCTGGTTCGAGTCCTCGTGGGGAAGAAATTTTCTCATGAAATTTCGGCCAGTGTATGGGATCGGTGCCCACCCATCATCGTGATGCACTTGGGGAGCTACGATAGGTAGCGAAACCTGGTTACGCAAACCAGCTATAAAGGCTGGAGGGCTCATCGTGCTAACCACACAACACCTCCATTCTGGTTGGATGATCGTCCACCTCTGCTTCGGCATGTGACCGTGAGGCCAGCAGCCGACTGGTCGGTCTTGGCCCTTCGTGGGCTGTAGCGCCAGGGATTATTATTATTATTATTATTATTATTATTATTATTATTATTATTATTATTATTATTATTATTTACCAATGTAGATAAAAGTTCAGTCAGGTAATTTGTGGCAATTCAAGGACGCTTGACGTTCGAGACTTCGGGAGTGATCAATCTCGACATCTCGAAACACTCACAAGCAGTCTTTACGTCAATGACGCAACGTATAGGCCTACAGTATTGCCGTGCGGGTTTTAGGCTTTGAGATCGTTATTCATCTCTACTATGGAGCGAGACCACATGTGAAAAACACAAACTAACGGATATACACATAGTTTCCACCAAAGTAAAAGAACTATTCTTAAATGCGATGTATACCGGAGTAACAAACATATTCTCTGTAGCATCGACGTTTTCCTAAGGCTCAAAGGAAAGTTTGAAGAGTTGTTCCAAAAATAGACAACGGACCAACTTCTTTTTTAAATAAATATTCAATTTTATAAATTTTTCCATTATACGAAGTAAAGAGGAAATATTCTCAAGCTGTAAAAGTTATTTCAGCGTCCTTGAACCGAAAATAAAGTTGTGTCGGGAACTCAGTCTCAAGGTTTCAGCGTGAATACTTTTATGTCCGACAAATAGTGTTTGTATCAACTCGCACAAACTCAGTTATATGTATTCCTCTGGTTCCTGAACTCCACGGTGCTTGTGGCCGAACTTATACTCCTACGGTTACAGCCTTCGTTCCCTATGTCTTCTCGGCCACTACTCATGTCCGCGGCCTCACTACGCGTGGCAAAGGGCGGTGCATCAGTTCCGCGTCCTCCACATCGGTTAGCTTTAGTCATTTTCTGCTGGATCTCTTTCGCTCGAATGCGGTCAATGGGGCATTTTTTCATTCTTCAGACTCTGCTCTATTCGCCTGTCGTCGTCTTTTGCAATTCTGATATTATTTTTGCTCCACACAGTCCGACATTTACCAAAGTGGGTCTTTTTTTAAACAATATTTGTTCATTGTTACAAAGCAAGTTAAAATAAATGCAATACATTGTTTCGAGTAGATCTCAACTAGACGAATTCGACGATTCCGGTTGGATCGACATACGACTACCCACTGACGAGATATGCGCTCTTGGAACTCGCGGAATGTTGCGCTACAAGATCTTTTTGTGCAGGCACGCAGTGACAACGGCAGAAAAGAAGAGTGAGGAGTGATGCAAAAGAAACTTAGTTCTCTGGTTACATAACTCCAATATCAAAATTCGTTTCGGTTCAGTGGTTAAGCAATAGAGAACGAAACAATTAGTAAAATTGTGACATCAGATTCCACTACGTGCAACGCAGTATAGGAGTGATTTTTAAGACGTATTCACCAGAGACCGGCAAAATGTCTATTCAGGCTTGCCCATGACTGTTTACGTCCGTGAGCGGGCTTATGCTTCGTATCCTTCGCCCGCCTGCAACCTTCCCTCACAAGCAGGCAGGCAGTGTGGTTGCACGTGGCTCCCAAACAGTCCTAAGAGTGACCCGAAAGGACTGTTGAGTTCCGCCGACCTCCGCCAGACTGTGCTGTTTTCAGATGCATGATAAATATCAACCATATCATTCAAACCTGACAAGAAGCCTACAGATATAGACAAACTACTGAAAACTTAATTTGTTGTCTTCTAAAACGTACCGTTAATAAAGTCAAAGAAAACTATTTCTCGTCTACATAATATCCATTAAATTCCAACATTATTATAAATTACTTGCACTTCCCTTTTCATCGTAGTAATATAAATTTAATCCAAACCATTCAAACTTTCAGCTTCAGAAATAAAAAGAAATCTGTCCCTCAGAAGTTAAATAGCAAATCAATATTCTGAAGAACGAAAACCTTTTATACATTTTACAGGTATTCATGAGGCTTTTAATTGTTGATAAGGAAAAAGTTAAAATGAAATATTTTCCTCTAATAGTTGTTGATATTCATAATAATTGTAACCAATATCTCTCCTCTCCTCTCCTCTCCTCTCCTCTCCTCTCCTCTCCTCTCCTCTCCTCTCCTCTCCTCTCCTCTCCTCTCCTCTCCTCTCCTCTCCTCTCCTCTCCTCTCCTCTCCTCTCCTCTCCTCTCCTCTCCTCTCCTCTCCTTCCCTTCTCAACAAGTCACAAGTTACGAAATGTTACTATTTTGTTGAGTCAGATACACTTTGCAGGAATATGAAATGTACTCGTATAATATTGTCTTATTATTTTATGAATTCTGTAGCGCAATAAATCGTAAAACTGTGTTTCATTAATCAAGAATTATCTGCCGTGTTGGACCATAAGATAAAGATTTTTTGAAGTGACTAATTAGCCAACGAACTTAGATTTCAAACTAGTACTGTTTCATCTTAACCAGCTCAGACTGGCTTCCGTGAATGCAAGTCACTCTACCTTATAATACGAGCAAACAGGCAGGCTTTCTTGGGTCCTGCCTGGACTGAACCTATAAAACCCGGGCTCAATGGGTTCAGTCTTAGAAGTTAACTTGCTTTGTAGCGGCACCGGAACCCAAGCCTGACGGCAAGCAGGTACGGGCGTGAGTCTTGTCTGATTTGCCGATCTCTAGTATTCACGTCAAAAAGTGGCTTTTTTTACATGTCGTCTATCTGTCCTGTGCACTACGATTTCTCATAATTGGTGGGATTTTGTTCATATGTAGTGCCTACGGTAATGATGCACACGGAATATAATAATTTTACTAAAATATTCGACCTAATGTAACTTATTCTTATTTGAAAACAAAACATTTCCTCCTAGGTATGTGAATTTCGTGACATTTTGTTTAGGCTCCAAGACAAATACCGGAATTTTTAAAAAATCACCACGGAATGACTTCTTTAAAGTATTGATCAATATATGAGCCGTTGACAGCAAAAGTGGTGTAAGTCAAAAATGGTTAATGAGGGTTAAAGTAAACATTCTGTAAAATACAGCACGAAGTAGCAATTAATATTCAATTTATTTAAACTATTAGTAGCCAGTGGATAGCACGAAGGACATATTAATTGCTACTTTGCGCTGTATTTTACAGAATTTTTACTTTAATCCTCTTTACCCAATTTTGACTTATACCGCTTCTGCTCTGAACGGCTCATATGATACTTCGCATTTGGCAAGAATTCGACTTCCGCATTGTATGTCGTGTATCATAGGAGTACACATTAAACATTTTTTAGCTGTTGAAAGAAATGTCAAGACTTATTACAAAACACTGTAATGTGATTTTCGATATCTTAAACGTTTCTGACCCTGTAACTTGTTGAAGGTGTGAATTTCTTTCGCAGTCATTCTGTATAATAATTATATTTTTACTTTTCTTTCCAATCGTTGCCAACACTTGAATTGTTGTGAGACCATAGTAGATAATGTACGGATAGCACAGAAAACTTTATATTTTCGGGGTTCATTACGGTTCTTGTAATCAATATTCAATATTATAAGCGACCTTAGCAATGAAGTTATTTGTATTATCTAGATTTTAAATTCCGATTTCCCCCAATATAAAAAGTAATATTAGAAATGATTGTAATGTATGTAGGTAGTTATGAAATGCAATTTGTTAAAATTAATATTAATATACCTACTTAAGCCATCTAAAATTTGAATTATGTTAATTTTTATTCATTTCAAAAAACTATAGCACATCTTATTTTGGTGCATATTGCGTACTTTCGTTTTTATAATACTCGTTTAGGAAAAATATTTATAAACCGTAACTATATTAGTAATACCTGCCCTAGTAGAGGAATTGTATTATTACGAAACACGTAAAACATATTATAATAAGAAAGTATGTATGATCTTCGTGACATTGACCGTCCTCCCCCACCAAATCATGGGTTCATTTCTATTGTTTTGTGTGTTTGATCTTGGTGCCACGAACTGTGAGGTGACAAGAGCCTCTCTTACAATCGCAATGGACAAATTTCACCGAAATCTTCATCTGGAATTAGTGAATTGACAGAAGATCGGTCATTCTTCTTTACTATTTTACAGCTATGTCAATTCATTTCCTAACTACATTTCCTTTGCCAGTTTCTCCAGAAGTCTTCTATCCATCCCTTCTCCTTTAAGTTGCCTATATTTCGAGGGGATAAGCAAGAGTTTATGGATCATAATTATCGTACAGAGACCTGACTTTACGATCGCTGATTGATTGCGGTGTTCAGTCACATAACATAACTGTAATGATCCTGGCCTGCGATTGGAGAGGCCTTGCTTCGTGGACTGGTTCTTGACGATCAGCTGTCATCTTATCAGTTAATTAAAGAAGCTGTATCAACTTCGATATTATCTGGAGTCGGTAGATTTATTGATAACGCGATAAATCCAAGAATTCGCAAGGAAATTACAGAGAGTTGGGGTAAACATCGGAAAAACCCAATAAGTTAATCGGAGTTCGTATCCACAGCCAAGCGCAGTATCGAAGCATTACTATTGTACTCGCCAAACTTAGACGACTCCAGCTCAGAAAAAAGACGTCAAAGAAGTCACATTAACATGCTCTCGATGTTTATGTTATGCAGTTGGTCGCGTCCGATAACTGAATTGCCTTATAACAGCGTTGTCAAACTTACTGTAGACGGCCTCAGCCAGAGAAGAGAGATCAGCTTATCTTGCCGCAAGAGACAAGTACTAACTTCTTTGTTTAAAGAATCAGAGTACTTGCCTCAGCCCAGCGACTGGGCTAATTCAGAGTCATAATGTGACCACGCTGCATAACTGACAGGCATGTATGATTTATTATGTTTTGGGTAAGGCACGAGTCAGCAGAGTGGTGTGAGTGAGGTCGTCTAAGCTTAGCGAGAACAATAAGTCCACTGCTTTGATGCCTTCTGAAATGTTATGTGCTTATTATATTTTTATGGAAATAAGTGCAAATATTTTGACAGGCGATAGATGAAATCAATAGGAACTGATAATTCCTTTGAAACTTTTCCCTCTAACGATTTTTCCTGTAGGTTATTTTTTTGCAGTGTATCAAAATAAAGTAAAACTTCATTTATACGTTTTTATGGCGTCTGAAAAAAAATGTAAGTAAGAAAAATATATAAATAAAATGACATTTAATAACATCTGAAATGAAATTTCAAAACTATATGGAAAGAACGAGTAACGGCAAGTCAATTTAGTTGAAGAATGTGAGATTATTTGTAGGAGATCTTTGCTGTTTAGAGCCATAGGTCGTTAAAATCATGCATTCATAGTTATTTTTTTGCCCAAGAGCAGTTCTTTCACTGAAAACCCAGCATTTTCCAATCTTTTCTATTTCCTGCCTTCTTGCTTGTCTCCGCATATGATCCATATATCTTAATGTCGTCTATTACATTATTTTCAAATTCCAGTTCAGAAAATTGTACGAAATTCAATCACCTTGTTCTTAATGTGTGGTCTACTTTTAGTAACATGGGATTATTAAAAAAAAAGTTATTTTGAACTGCTTGCTCCTAAGGGAAAAAATCATGCCCTAAAATTGTGGTAACTACTAGCCTACATGATTTGTTCGGTTATATCATGATGCGTCATAAAGCGTTTCACTGTTTCTGAAGCAGTAACAGCGTCATTAAAGAACATAATACTCGTATTGTTGAAGGCAAGGAAACAGCTTTCAACTTTCACGAATTTCAAAGTATGCCGCATCTTAATAATGATCATGTACTGTATTTTATCGCATTCTTACATTCTCATGTAAACATAATTTCGAGAAATATTGATTTAGAACGTATAATTGAAGTTTCGTATCTTGCAGGTTTTAAAAATTCGATTGTATAAGTGTGAAAAAAGAATAAACGAAAAGCGTATATCTTAACTAAATTAACATAGGCATGTTGCCGGTACCTAAGAAAAAAAAAGTTTGGAAATAGCGTAAATAGGAAACGTATAAAAATTGTCTTACTGTAGTATGTTTTTCGAACGAATACAACATTTAAGTGCCTTCAAGGTTATGCTGTTCGCATAATTAATAGGCCTACCGTGTGAGTCCGGAAGAAGCTGTTCTCACAAGCAAATATTCTCATGAGGGGGGACATAAAAAAGTTAATTTTTTTTTTCCATCATGTTAATATGTCAAAACAAGTCCTTGTACAAATTTTGGCAACTCGAGCGCAATTACGAGGGTCTTTTACAAATAGAAAATACATCTTCATTGAAAAAATTATTGAAATATACAGCAACTGTTGAGCTATTTTTCAACATATTTCAACTGGAATTGAGACATTTGTCATACCATGGGATTGACAGAGAGGTGGAGACGGCTGTCACGTACTGGTTCCGATCCTAGACAGCAGACTTCTACAATATAGGTATACAAGGGTTGATCCCACAGTATCACAAATGTTTCAATTCCGGTGTGGAATATGTTGAAAAATAGCTCAGCAATTGCTGTATCTGTTACAATAAATATTCACATGAAATTGTGTTTTCTTTCTGTATACAGCCTCAGGGAAACTTACTTTCTCTACGGTCCTCGTAATTGTGCTCCATTGGCCAAAATTTGTATAGGGACTTGTTTTAACATTATTAACATGGTGAAGAAAAAAAAATAACTTTCTTATCTGCCCCCATGAGCATGTTTGCTTGTCAGTTTTTTTACCTGGCAGCCTTCTTCGACTGTCACAAAAAACACATTTTCTTTGCTTACATTTTGTTATATTTTTATTCAAAATTTTGTTAAACATTATACGATTATATGCGACCAATCGTCAACCCGCATCGGCGAAATACTTACTGTGAGAGAATAGAGGTGTACAGGTTCTCGGGCAGGACGTGAAGGTTCCTCAAGAAATTCATACCAACAGACTTTTTATGCACCCGTGCCAACTTGCCACCTGGTTAAGCCTGCCTCACCAACCAACACACCACGTACACCATACCTCTAGTGCAGGGATGCAAAACTGTGCTCCAATTGTGGCACACGTCAGAAACCGGTACACGTGACTCATCCCTTCCTTTCACCCCGTTCATTATTGGATATGGTAGGGGGAGAGGAAATATATATTCAGTGTACTTGCGGACATCACAGATACGTAATTCAAGGCCAAGGGATTGTGGACGGGGAACAAATTCTTTCCCAATGCTTCCACCCCTCTCTTCTCCAGTTCTGCATCCCTTCTCTAGTGTCTGTCGTGCCTCAGAATTCTAGATGAGTCGTAATGTTACCGTCAGAGGTAAGATACTAGGATGAGGATCTCCGGTACCTCTTGTACGGATCTATGAGTGGTCTATAATTTACTACCACTATCTCCTACCAGTATTTTGACAAGCAGAGTGCGTCATTTACCAAGAAAACATAAGAAGTGCCCTATTTTTCGAGGCGAAGATGATAATGAACTGGAGATTGTGGAGATTCTTAGTGGTATGAGGAAAAAAATGACAGAATTCCGAGAAAAACATCAGTGGCTCACAAGTGAAGTTAGTCGAAGAGTTTATGGACATAGAAATACGTCTGTCAGCAAAGGTTGTTCAATCTTTATGAACACCACTGGGACCTGGTGCTCATCTTGCCTTGCCAGGTGCTGTGCTGTTGAGACGATGTAAACGGCTGTAATGACATGTCTCACCGTTCTACAGCCACAGAGTTCAGGAGTTCACTGCGTCGCCGCCGCCGCTCTCTTGCTCCCTCTCTTTCTCTCTGTTGTTTCTTGTGCTCCACAGTAGTGGTCTTGGGTTTGTTTGGTTTGTCTTGGGAAGCCCTTTCCTCATATTGTGCTCGTATTCACTTTTTCATTCCCTGAAAGTTTGGGTTTCGATACATTTTGAGAGTTCACAAATTTTCACGACTACTTTTTTCATTAATCACAGATCATTTTCTCCCGCGTTTATTTAGTTTCTCTCGACGCTCTTGATCAATCGGTACCTTATATATCTGGAATGATTTAGATGTCATGGAGGTATGCAGATAAAATGGCCGTCGGAACGCAGTTTTCGAGGCATGTTTTGCCTTACCCGTTTCGCCGGCCTTGAGAGTCCGATCAGTTTCGTGCGGATATTACAGGTAAATGAAATCCTTTGTCTACAGAGCGGTGTACTTTTCGTTTAAATATGTTTATTTTTGAAATGTTCTATGCGATTCATTTGTAACATTCATTTGAATAATGTCACCACCGACCAGTTGGCAACCTACCAAGCCGAATAAAAAGACGAATTTCTACCTCGAAAACGCTTACTACCTTAGTTTTGGGGACAACAAATAAGACAACTTCCTCATCCCCGAGATTGTAACTCGGTCAACATCAACCAAAGCTATGTCAACCAAGGTATAGCGAAATATTAAAGTAAAGGCCTTACGCTATTTTTTTTATAATGACAGAGTGCATGCAACATCAGACCTATGAATCCACGAGAGATGAAATATGGGAGATGGGAATTTGGTAGGAAATATTCTTTTGAATGACAACAATAAAAATTGAACGAAAATACAACATTAAAAACGAAAGTTATGTATTCGAATTTAAATCCGAGAGTTTATTGTGTCAATGCAGGAGAGCGGAATGTGTTGGGTAATTTTGTGAGATTACTACAGTTCGGATTTTTATGTAATATTTATGGTAAAATATATAAATATGTAACAAAAAACTCAAAATGTGTATTAAATATGTAATATTGCACAGGGAGTTAAAAATAATTGTCACTTAATTAAAAGAATTATTTCATTTTAAATAGGTATAAATTAGAAGGTTAATTCCATACAAATTGCACATTTATATGATATTATGTTACGATATAGTTTTTGGTACGATTCCAAAGTTAATCAAGGCATGAAGCACATATATCACAAGATATTTCTCCATACTTTCAGAAGTTAAGTTCCGCCTGCGATCGGACAGTATATTCTTATACAGTGAAAACTACTTTGAGTTTAAACTTATATACGTATTTTTATAATTCGTTTTAATTTGGGCTTAAATATTGATAATCTTCTTTACAAGGAGTTTGATTAAAAGACATTTGTCATGGACGTTAATTTTATGTAAAAATATGTAATTATATTTAAAATAGGCCTATGTAGTATTGTGCGAAATAGGGTAAAGGTATGTAGTAGTAAAATGAAATATTATGGTCTTATCAGTCTAATTCGCCAACATTTTAAGTTTTCAGAGAGATACACACTAAGGAAAAAATATGTAATTAGGCCTACATAAAAATTCCGGACTCTAGTGATTTCTTGATTAGTTTATTATGTAGTAAAGTTAACAGGTTTGTACTTTATTTTAATCACAAACTTTGCATAACAAACCGACAGCAGAGACACCTTGCGTTACGGCTTTTACCTTGGACGAATTAAGAAGTGTTAAGGTTAATTTTGAATTATCGTTTCCATGTTAAAATTATGAGATTTTATTTTAATGTTATACATTTAATGCCTATAACTGTTAATAGAAATTATCAATTTCATCTAGAGCACGAAGAAATTTATGGAGCACGTACATTTTCAAAATATTACACATTCACGCAATGAACATGTAAACTTTGCAAAATACAAAGAATGTAGGTTAAGAGAATAAATTGCACTTCATTCTTAGCTGACCAACTACGTGACTTTACTGTCGGTTACCAGGACACACTGGCACAATCAACATGTTCTAAGTTTTAAAAGTAATATGTTTCAAAGTCGTTTTCCAACTAAATTTTATCATGTCTACTTTAAAATAACAAGATAATAATGAATAATTTCGAGGGTAAAATTGTTCCGGAGCCGGGTATCGAACCCGGGACCTTTGGTTTAACGTACCAACGCTCTACCACTGAGCTACCCGGGAACTCTAACCGACACCGATCCAATTTTTCCCTCTATATCCACAGACCTCAAAGTGGGCTGACAACCGTCAAGCAACCAACTTCGAGTGCACACTGACTCCGTGTGACTTAAATTGTGGTTTTCTGTTAACGAACAGTGACGTGTATTACGCAAATCAAGATTTCAGGTATAACTCCCTGTAAAGTTGATTTGAATAATTTCGTTAACAGAAAACCACAATTTAAGTCACACGGAGTCAGTGTGCACTCGAAGTTGGTTGCTTGACGGTTGTCAGCCCACTTTGAGGTCTGTGGATATAGAGGGAAAAATTGGATCGGTGTCGGTTAGAGTTCCCGGGTAGCTCAGTGGTAGAGCGTTGGTACGTTAAACCAAAGGTCCCGGTTTCGATACCCGGCTCCGGAACAATTTTTCCCTCGAAATTATTCAAATCAACTTTACAGGGAGTTATACCTGAAATCTTGATTTGCAAGATAATAATGTTTAAAATAAATGTATACATCATAAAACTTAATAAATGTGAGGTCCCAAACTAAAATTAAATTATTAACTAGTTTCAAAGCAAGCAGATGCATGGGCCATTCAATAATCAGTGGCAACATTTGAATTAACAACAAAGAAAACGTTTTTGGAACAGTCACATTGTTGCAGTACTCAGAAGTAATCTCCTCCAACATGAAGAACCCGCCTCCACACCTCAGGGAGACGACGGATGCCATCCACAGCGTCTTGTTGTACTAATCTTCAACAGACTGCTCTACTGCTGCTATAATTGCCTGTCTGGTTCTAAAGCGAACTCCTCTAAGTGGTAATTTCATTTTCGCGAAAATATCAAAATCATTTCGTCGTGTGAATGCAAGAACTAGGTAACTTGATTTTTCATGTTTTGTGACATTACCTATTTACTTATTTATTGTACTAAGGAATATGTCTCGTTTTCTTTTACCTATTTGTTATATTGGAAAATAGATGTCGCTGGTATCGTTCGATCAGTTACCAAGTTCTTGCATTACATTTCGTGCGATCTTTGCTATGCTATAAAAGAGGTAACTAAAAAACGCAAATTTCGAGTTACCTAGTTCTTGCATTCACACGACCATTTGGACTCATATCTGAAGAGTATGGAAGATGCTCCAGAATTTCCCAGTTCCACCTGCGAAGTAAATTAACCACAGCAGCTATGTGAGAGTGAGCACAATCTTGTAGCACAATAGGATGATAATTCAGGAGATTTGGACGTTTACGGCGCACAGATAGTCGTAAATGGTGTTGCAGAAAGTAACTGTAATATATACCATTCACAAATTTCCGACAGGAACTGAATGAGTGACAAGGACACCGTCAAAATCATAAGCAACAATAAACGTGACTTTCTTGGCCGTGGGGAATCATTGTGCCGCCACTCATTTGATTGTCTCTTCAATTTTGCTTGATAGCATCGAATTCAGGTTTCATCTAAGGCAGGCCTGCACAAGGTTTGCGCTCTCCGAGCCGGCTCACAGCTCATGAGCGGAATGCAGGTATTAGCTGCGCTCAGTATACGGTGGACTGGAAGAAGGGGTGATCTCGTACAAAATGTATACAAAAGGGAGTACTATTACGAGGTTCATGAAATGAATTCCCGTTCAGTGTTTGCAAAACTATCTTGGACTTATTAATTGAAACAGAACTATTTATTTTACAGAAATAATAGAAATTTTATACAGAAAGTCATACAATTTTATACCTACTTAAATGTACAATATCATTTTCTTATATTTTTATTTGTCAGTACATGAAAACGAGGTTTTATGCTGTTGGCAGCTGAAAGGAACAGTAGCCTACTGATCGTAATGAAACATCAGTTACAGATGTTCGATGCCTGCCTTTATTAATGTTGATTGTAGAAAACAGTTGCTCACAAATATAAATGTTGAGCCAAACATAGCAATCATTTTCACAGCCAGCCTGTGTAGTCGTGGATATTATTGCTAATGTTTAGTCTTGTAAAACTCAACCAGGCTAGTAGTATTATTCAAACGATCTTTAGCCCTTAGGCCACATTGAAGATCAATACGTCCGAGCTGTAAATCGTTAAATGTTATGTTTTATTTAACGACACTCGCAACTTCCGAGGTTATATTAGCACACTTAAATGCAATCGACCTGGCCCGGACTCGAACCCGCAATCTCGGGCATAGAAGGCCAGCGCTATACCAACTGCGCCAACCAGGCCCACCTGTAACTTAAATGACATTGTTTCAACTGGTGTTGAAGGAATTTATTATGATAACTTTAAACTTCTTTTCAATTAAGATAAGACTTTTAGTGGGTTATTTTACGACGCTTTAACAACAGCTTATGTTATTTAGCGTCTGAATGAGAAGAAGGTGATAATGCCGGTGAAATGAGTCCGCGGTCCAACACCGAAAGTTACTCAGCGTTTGCTCATACTGGGTTGAGGGAAAACCCCGGAAAAACCTCAACGAGGTAACTTGTCCCGACCGGGAATCGAACCCTGGCCACCTGGTTTCGCGGCTAGACGCGCTAACCGTTATTCCACAGGTGTAAACCTTAAGACAAGATCTTGGAACCTAGAATTAAATTCATTTTGAATTTCAATTAATATTTGCACATAATCGTTTCACATGGCTTCATCACGAGCAGTTTCTATCGTTCGAAAGTAAGCCATATTACCTTCCCGAAACTGACTTACGAAAAGTGTAAGTTTACGACTGAAATCCCGTAATTTATTCAACATATCAACAATGAGCTGGCCTTTTCCCTGAATAGAGATATTAAAATTGTTGAAGATTAATATCTTTAATATTTTTATGTCTGGACTCGTAATGACGCATTATGTGACGTTTCTTTCTACCATTCAAAATGTTGTGGCAGATGAAGCACTGAGTATTTACTCCAGCAGCTATGAAAAAAATAAGCATTTTCCCATGCAACATTGAAAGAAATTGTCTGATCACCACTTTTCCGTCTTTTAGATTCCTTCATACTGTATTGTAGCAGTAGGTAAGCAAAGTGAAACAGTTACTGGTAATACACACTGTACTCCACTAGATAGCTGAGTGGTCGTTTCCCTCTCCTCTAACTATACTGTATATAGCAAGTCTATGTCATTCTGACGTATCTTCCTCTCCGTTTCGGCGAGCGGTAAACACCGCTTTCCCGCTCCGAAAGAGCGCGCGCGCTCGTTGAGCGCTGTTTGTGCAGGCCTGATCTAAGGTTATGATAAGTCGAAGGAAACGCTTCACGTTCATAGAGTTCTAAGTGCAATCTCGCTGTTTCCATTCTCTGCCACATGGTTTCCTCTTTAAGATTTTGTGGAACCCACCGAGCACAGATTTTCCTCATCTTTAACTTATTTTGCTAGTTCAATACAAGTCCAACAAGGGTGCTCTTCCAGCAGTGCGTCGACCTGGTTGGCGAGTTGGTATAGCGCATGCCTTCTATGCCCAAGGTTGCGGGTTTGATCCCGGGCCAGGTCGATGGCATTTAAGTGTGCTTAAATGCGACAGGCTCATGTCAGTAGATTTACTGGCATGTAAAAGAACTCCTGCGGGACAAAATTCCGGCACATCCGGCGACGCTGATATAACCTCTGCAGTTGCGAGCGTCGTTAAATAAAACATAACATTTAACATTTTCCAGCAGTGCTCTTACAGCGTTCACATTCACATCATCGCTTGACGATTGCTGTCTGCCAGCTACACGTTTTTGATGAACATATTCCCTCTCATTGCGAAATGCAAGTGCCCACTAGCCACGGTACGATATGGTGAAGTCTCTCTACCACAAACTTCCAGTAACGCTGTATGGCATTGTCGAACATTCTTGCCTCTTGCAATCTGAATTTTAATGAAGAATCTTTGTTCGTATTTGCTAAACATTTTGAGATAACAGTCTACAAATTAAACTCACTACAAATATCTTAAAAATGAGATTATTGTCTTCAAACTCACAGACAATCACATCAGATGTTATCAGCTTAACATAATTTACCGCTGATAGCGCCACATACAAACATTGTTGCCACTAATTATTGAATAACCCATACGTATATAAATGTCTATTGACTACATTTACTTACCCCTGGGTCCCATTTCATAACCGAGTATGCCATATTTGCCGGGGATACCTAAAAGAGAAAAAAATGTCTTTGAAAATTATGTTTCGTGAGGCAGTTGAAGATATGTCCAATATAAGGAGGCTATCCAAAGACATACTTTACCGCCGCCTTACAGGTTATCGACAGTAGGCTATACCGGAATAACAATATAGAGTGACAAGAAAAGATAGCGAAAAATAACTGTAACATGATGCAGTACTGTACCTACTTTTCTTATTATCAAACACACAAATAAAAACATATCTTTACTCCTATAGAACAAAATATAGTGAGTACATACTGCAAATTTATAAAAGACTATGAAAGAAAAAAAATTGTCATACCTCCGGAGTGAAAATAGCTGACAATTTTGAATATAACATAAAGAAAAAATGTCCGACGATAATATTAAACTTACCATTGATTCCAAGTTGCAAGTTGGATGCGTCATACTTGGGGGCGAAATCGCTGGGAAAATAGGAAAAGCTCACTGCAACAGCTAAAAGGGCCAATATCTGTAACAGATAAATTGAAAGGAACAGTTATTAATCTATTCTTAACGATGATAATAATAATAATAATAATAATAATAATAGATTATTATTATTATCATTATTATTATTATAAATGCTAATAATAATAATAGACTATTATTAATACGGAAAATAATACAAGAATTTACAAACGAATATCAGTGTAATTGCAATGTAAATTCAAATTTGAAAAATTCTGACAACGGATGTAAGAAGAACACATACAAATAATTAGGTTACATTCTTTCAACAGGACAGGAATCTCTGGTCCATCCTCATTCTTGTAAATATGATTTACAATAAAAGGTATTACAAGGAGAGAATTTCTGGTAATGTGGTCTGAATGACGCAAGGCTACCACGAAAAGGAAGATACAGGGCCTACAGTGGACTCTTTTTTTTTTATTCGAACTCTAAGAGAATGTGAAACAAGTATCGAAATTTCCAAATCTCGAATTAACTAGCAAATTACATTTTTTGTCTTTCTTTTTTGTTTTACAAAATTCATGTCAAAAAAAAAAAAAAAAAGAAATATATGTACGTCATGCAGTAATGGATACAGTATGTGCAGTGCATTTTGACAACCGCTGACATATTTCATCCGTATTCACACAAAACTTAGGCTACCAATGGGGAAAAAAAATACTTCAACGATCTTTGTTAACTTTATTTTTATTTAAGTATGCTCCACGTTTCGACATTGTAAATACAGAAGAGCCACTAACACATTAACTTCTGTACATTCAATAATACATTTTTCCACAAATTCGTTCTCATCCATGTTATTTAACGGTTGCTACGAAGGAAAAGGACACATACACCTGTAAACAATCATTATGAAGGTTAAGAATAGAATCTGAAGTCGTGAAATAACTAATATCTGGGATTGTCATAATAATCTCTTGGGTTTTCTCTCGAATTCTAACATTCCTTGTTATAAATACTGAATAATTCGAATTATCCAATTTTGTATTTTTGAAACTAATTATAAGATGATTTTAAGCACGAGTTTAAGTATCTGCTATTCTAATTGAAGGGTTCAGAGCCATACTGGGCCAAGCGCCATTTATTAAAAACGGAGAAAGCAAGGGTTAAAGTTAAGTGAATGTCATAGTTTAATGAAGATTGACATTATTTAGTTTTAATGTGTATACCTTGTATTACTTGCTATATGTTTCCATTGAATTATGGTAATAACTTCATTTTAACCCTTATTTTCTACAGTTTTAGTAAATGGCGCTTGGCCCAATATGGTTCTGAACCCTTCAATTACTCTAGATACTGAAGGAATTACAAAAATATTTTAAGAATGTTCTAAAAAACGTTATTTGAGGAGTTTATTTTCAAAACGACTTTTGTCTATTCCCATACTTTGTGGGAAATCACGAAAAATGTTTTTAAGTCTAAAATTTCTTACAGTGTAATACAATATAATATTTGTTTTTATTCAGTCTTATGACAAATCAATTATTAAAAACAATGATATATATTTCATAACATGTAGTCATTGAGTTTTATATAAAGTAGGTTACGAACGTTTTCGCCCATTCAGGCATCTTCAGGTTCATGTATACAATATCTCATTATAGTCTATGATAAATACAATAGTAGTCGATGAGATGGAATGTTTAAAATTAACCATGATATATATAAAATGTACAAGTGTATGGATAATTAAAATGTAATCATGTTACAAGGTTATAAAAATTGTGGAAATTGTGAACACGTTTGTAGTGTTCTTCATTTTAAACTTCATAATACTCAGCATGTAGATCTTGTTTTGTAGAATCCATTAAAATGATGAATTGCACCTGAAATATGTATTATGAAATAGAAAAAGAAAAGAAAACCTTCAAACTTGAGAATGTGATTGAATTGAATTATCAAATGTACTCACGTCATTAAAACGTGGCAACTGCACAGGCTGTTGTGATGTATCATTATAATAAGAAGTAGTGTTATTCTGTAAGTATGTTCACATAATTAGTGTATTTCAATACTTTAAAAATATCTTCAAAATTTTGACATTAAAGTTTTCATTACAGAATAACACTACTTCATATGATAATGATACATCACAACAGCCTGTGCAGTTGCCACGTTTTAATGACGTGAGTACA
This sequence comes from Periplaneta americana, assembly GCF_040183065.1. Lineage (NCBI taxonomy): Eukaryota > Metazoa > Arthropoda > Insecta > Blattodea > Blattidae > Periplaneta > Periplaneta americana. The sequence continues at coordinate 91,406,760 of NC_091121.1, forward strand.
TTTGATAATTCAATTCAATCACATTCTCAAGTTTGAAGGTTTTCTTTTCTTTTTCTATTTCATAATACATATTTCAGATGCAATTTATCATTTTAATGGATTCTACAAAACAAGATCTACATACTGAGTATTATGAAGTTTAAAATGAAGAACACTACAAACGTGTTCACAATTTCCACAATTTTTATAACCTTGTAACAAGATTACATTTTAATTATCCATACACTTGTACATTTTATATATATATCATGGTTAATTTTAAACAGTCCATCTCATCGACTACTATTGTATTTATCATAGACTATAATGAGATATTGTATACATGAACCTGAAGATGCCTGAATGGGCGAAAACGTTCGTAACCTACTTTACATAAAACTCAATGACTACATGGTATGAAATATATGTCATTGTTTTTAATAATTGATTTGTCATAAGACTGAATAAAAACAAATATTATATTGTATTACACTGTATTAACATTGACAATCTGAATATTTTCAACATGCTTTCCAAGCTAAAATTTTTTACCAGCTAAGCAAGAGACATTATGAAACCAAAGAGGCTGGGTGCTTTAAGAATCAAATGGGAGCATGAGACTCTTTCATTTCAAAGTTGGAACTGATATTTTGTCGCCATTTTGCTATGGACAGGAATCAGTTTGTTTCTAATAGTGTCGACACCTGTGGAGTAACGGTTAGCGTGTCTGGCCGCGAAATCAGGTGGCCCGGGTTCGAATTCCGGTCGGGGCAAGTTACCTGGTTGGGGGTTTTTCCAGGGTTTTCCCTCAACCCAATACGAGCAAATGCTGAGTAACTTTCGGTGCTGGACACCGGACTCATTTCACCGGCATTATCACCTTTACTTCATTCAGACGCCAAATAACCTAGATGTTGAAACAGTGTCATAAAATAACCCAATTAAAAAAAGATTCTAACAGTCATTTTTAACGCATGATTTTAGTGGTTTAGAGAGCGTTCTGAAGCCAAATAATGACAGTTGTATGTAGAGTTACTGTATATTTCAAGAATGCATGGATACAGGAAACCCATTTTCGTTATCAGGTGTACAAGAGACGTTTTGAAAATGAGCTCCTTATTTCTCGCCGAGAATGAAATTATAACACGAAAATCAGAAGATGGAATGCAATACGCAACATGTGTACTTAATTATATTGTAAGCAAATGAAACAGTGTCTCTGTAGAAATCTTTTTCTATATCATAAATGATCCTTGATGAGTACAGCTTCACCCTGCTTCAACTATTCTCAGCAGTGCTTTGTGTTGTGAATATTGGAAGTTTGCTTATACTGGAGAAGGAAAAGGATGATGATCTTAGAAAAGAGATTCTTTTAGCAGTGGCAGGGCTCTTAGCTTCGTTATACACCCCAGTTCTATGAGCGTGGCTTAAAAAAATGTGATTTTCGGTCTTAGGACAGTTCATTATAGATATTAACACCAGTTAGTTTTGTAAAAGCGCAAATTCCCAGAAAAAATTAGATTACAGTTTTATTATTATTGTAGATATAAAAAATGTCGATAATTTAATAGCATTACTGTTCTCCAACCAGGAGATAAACCGTGAAAGGAATGTGCTTACTATTGCGTCATCATTGGAGCGAAGTAGATAGATAATATTAGAGTTATAACGTCAGTTTAAAAATCATGCGCTCTCCTGGATATGTTATTTCCTGTATGGAGGGATTAAAGGATCAGGAGATTAAACGTGATCTAATTTTCTAACTAGGGTAGTATAAAAATGTGTATATCAGTGTCATTGTTTGTGCTGTGAGAGCTAGCCAATAGAGATACGAGTACCCACGTGTTTGACCTTCTGACGTCTTATGACATCAACATTCATTCACAGCATCCAGCATTCCCTGGAGACTTTCTCGTGGTTGGAGTACAGTACACAAATGAGCGAGAGAAAGAAATGAGCACCACGAACAACTTTACCTAACGTACAAACGTTATTCCGAAAACTCTTATTTTGGTACCATACGTTAATATACATGCATCATCAATAAGGCACTAATAACATGAATATAGCATTAACGAATTACGGAAGGGCGGAGTGCGAAGACTGACATAACGTAATACCACAGTCTTAGTATATAATCACGAAGTTCAATACGTAGTAAATATGCATCCATAGATAGTTGCTAATCACTAGGATCGCTAATATCGCCTCATTACAGACAATGCGAAATAGTACCGGCACAGTCTATTGTTCCTAGCACCCTCACAACTCAAGCTTCGTGACTGTATATACTAGACTGTGGTAATACTGTATAACGCATGCAGTGCAACAGCGCACACAATGTAATAGGGTGAATATAATATAAACATTTATTTAATGAAAACATTAGGTATAGGGATACGATTTTAAGCAAAATGATACCTCAACTTACACAGTATTTAAGCTCACAATCATGTGCTCCATTTATTGCTTGGAGAACATCCAATCAATACTCGGTCCACACCTGTGGAGTAACGGTCAGCGCGTCTGGCCGCGAAACCGGGTGGTCCGGGTTCGAATCCCGGTCGGGGCAAGTTATCTGGTTGAGGTTTTTTCCGGGGTTTTCCCTCAACCCAATACGAGCAAATGCTGGGTAACTTTCGATGTTGGACCCCGGACTCATTTAACCGGCATTATCACCTTCATATCATTCAGACGCTAAATAATCTAGATGTTGATACAGCGTTGTAAAATAACCCAATAAAAATAAAAAAATCAATACTCGATTACATGCCATGTTTTCGCCAACTTCACCATCCCTTGTTCAGGCCTTCAACGTTTCAACATCAGAAACTGGTCAGCAGAACACTTCTTCCTTTGTGTACCCCATAAAAGGTCGAGAAGGTTTATATCCAATGAACGTACTGACCATGAATGTTAGAGTTAGGCCGTTCCATCCGATCCTTCTGCTTGGGAAGTTTTCATCCAAGAAGTAAGGAACATATAGACCCTAGTGTGGTGGTGCATCATCTCGTTGAAACAATATCTATGACTGAAATTAATGTAATTGTGGAGCAACGTAAAACTCCAACACATACTTGTTACTTTGTGCTCTAACGGTGGACTCACCAAAAGAAAGAACAGTCCACTAACATTATTGTGCATTAAGCCGCATCAAATATTGACTTTTGGGGAATGAAGATAAATGCCAACAAGACGAAGACCATGGTCATAGGAAGAAAAGTAAACAAGGTAAACTAAAAGAGGCAGTAGAGCAAGTGGACAGCTTCAAATACTTGGGATGTACTATAACCAGTAACATGACCTGTTGTCAAGAAGTCAAAAGGAGGATAGCAATGGCAAAGGAAGCTTTTAATAGAAAAAAGGAGCATCTTCTGCAGACCTCTGGATGAAGAACTAAGGAAGAGACTAATGAAGTGCTTTCTTTGTGTGGAGCAGAAACATGGACATTACGACGAAATGAAGAAAAGCGAATAGAAGCATTTGAAATGTGGATATGGAGAAGAATGGAGCGTGTGAAATGGACAGACAGAATAAGAAACGAAACTGTATTAGAAAGGGTGGATGAAGAAAGAATGATGCTGAAACTGATCAGAAAGAGGAAAAGGAATTGGCTGGGTGACTGGTTGAGAAGAAAGTGCCTTTTGAAGGATGCACTGGAAGAAATGGTGAACGGGAGAAGAGTTCGGGGCAGAAGAAGATATCAGATGACAGACACATTAAGATATATGGATCATATGAGGAGACAAACAGGAAGGCAGAAAATAGGAAAGACTGGAGAAAGCTGGGTTTGCAGTGAAAGACCTGCTCTTGGGCAGAACACTATGACTGAATTAATCATAAACTCTAACATCCCACATGGCTTTACCGACCTCAAAACCCGAACATTGTGTCTATTTACTCTTCCGGATGTGTGAAAGTTTGCCTCAACAGAAAAATGACCTTGCTTAAAATACTCAGTGCGTTGTTCAATTCGCACAACATAACAATGAATCACATGAAATATCTAATTCACTTAACATAATTAAGAACATTAAATTCAGACGTTTGAGACGGGCAGGACATGTAGCATGGACGGATGATCTAGACATGCGTATAGAGTGTTAGCTGGGAGACCGGAGGGAAAGAGACCTTTGATGAGTCTTAGACGTAGATGGGAGGATAATATTAAAATGAATTTGAGAAAGGTGGTTGATGATAGTAGGGACTGGATTAATTTTGCCCATGATAGGGCCCGATGGGGGCTTATATGAAGGCGGCAATGAACCTCCGGGTTCTCTAAAAGCCATAAGTAAGTAAGAATTATGCCACGGATGTCAATACCATGATGAACAAGAGAAACGATCATGTCTGTGGTGTTATAAAAAATTGGCGGAATTTGTGTATGTTTCTTAATATTTAAGAAGACTTCTATTCCTCAAAAGAAAAAATTGCAAAGGAAAACTTCGTGTCATATTCGAGTAAGTACGGTATTGCACGTAATGAAATACAGTACACGTAATGGAATTTAAAATATTTAATGTAACTTTTCTTTACTTGGTTATTTAACGACGCTGTATCAACTACGAGGTTATCTAGCGTCGATGGGATTGGTGTTAGCGACATGATATTTGGAGAGATGAGGCCGAGGATTCGCCATAGATGACCTGACATTTGCCTTACAGTTGGAGAAAACCTCGGAAAAACCCCAACCAGGTAATCAGCCTAAGCGGGAATCGAATCGAACCCGCACCTGAGCGCAACTCCGGATCGCCAAGCAAGCGCTTTAACCGACCGAGCTACGCCGGTGGCTTTTAATGTTACTTAAAAACAATAATAATGCAACACATAATAACACATATAAAGAATATAGGCCTATGTAAGATTGGATCTTCGACATTGTAATAGCAACAGTAGGTATTGAAATGTTTCGTGTGGATGTTATTTATGTCTTAAAAATGAAGGTGGTACTTTACCGTATAAATCACTGCTATGAGAATTGTTCCCGTTTTCACGCTTCCAAGGCAGCAACAGAAGTTCTTTATTCTGTATGAATCACCCAAAGCAGGTTTCTGAATCCAATTAGGCATCTTCTCCACACAGTTTTAATCAACGAAAAGACAAAATGGAAAGAAAACTTAATTGTTAGCGACTTCAAACTGTTATGATGGTGTTATTATGATTATCAGTATGTGTCGAATGATACTAAGCCAAGGAATGTGATAAGGCCTCTCGAACGCAATCTGTTTTGCATGTTATCAACCCCAGATAAGATACGGAAAATCGATTGTCAGTACTGCCAAATTAATTTACGGTACGATGTATGAAATTATTGACGATAAAATCCTTATTAATTGGATTTTACTTACTGATAATTTGTTTAACAATAGGAGTAAAAAGTAATTTAGATGAAATTGACATTAATTAAAAAAATTAAGGGTTTAATAGGAAATAGAAAAATGAGCAAAATTCAGATTTTACTGATGGAGGTCCAACTTAGTTCAGCATTTGAAAAAGGGTAGTCTATATGTTCTATGTCATAAATGGACGAGTAGTGGTCGGATGGATGGATGGATGAATGGATGGATTGGAACATAGGTAGAAGTCGTGTATGTATTACAGCGGGTATACAAATTTGTAGGTAGGGAAACAAGTACAGCGCATGCTGTACATTCCCCCAACTCTTCCTACAGAGCTGCGCAAAAGACCGGATGAGTCTACTTACGAATTATAGGGGAATGGGTTACACTTTGCCTTGAACTCGGCAGACATACGCCCGACCTTCCATTCCACTCCTACCCCCTCTAGAGAAGCATTGTTCCCGTACTGCACATCGCGAGTGTCTTGACAAAATTCATGAGCTCTACACATGCATGTATATTGCGACCTAGTGCTCAGCCTTATCGACAAAATAACTGAACTAAACGATTTGCATCATTCTTAACAAACGCAGAGCGCATGTAACATCAAACCTGCCAATCTACGAGAGTAATAATAATAATAATAATAATAATATCTAATAATAATAATAAAAATAATATCTAATATCTATAATAATATTATTATTATTATTATTATTATTATTATTATTATTATTATAGTAATGACAAAAAAAACGAAAATTATGCAATCACATTTAAATCCCGGAGGTTATCGCGCTGAAACTGATCAGGAAGAGAAAAAAAAAAAAATAGCTGCACCACTGGCTAAGAAGAAACTGCTTGCTAAAGGATGCACTAGAAATAATGGTGAATGGGAGTACATTTGGGAACAGAAGATATCAGCTGATAGAGAAGATTAAGATTTATGGATCGTAAAAGGAGGCGGAAAATAGGAAAGATTGGAGAATGCTGGGTTTGCAGTGAAAAATCTACTCTTGGGCAGAACGCTACGAATGAGCGACCTGCTTCGGGTCTACCATGTAGAAGATTATGATGATGATGATGATGATTAATTTTTTTCACTCTGCAACAACTACCCGAACCTACAGCTTCGCTTCTGCATAGTAAATGCTGTACCTGGTCAATGCTCCGTTACACAGTGGAGATCTTGACGGTGAAATTAAATATCACAAATCGATTGGAAGCGTTCGAACTGTGGCTGCTATAAAGAATGATGAAAATCCATTGCTGCAGTCAAATATCTCAGATAACGAGGTTCTAATAAAGAGGGAGCTCCCACACGTATATATTGCTGACGGATATCACATCCTGGAAAACGTCTTTATCTTCTTCGAGGCATGAAATACACCGTTCAGAAACTTATTATGAAGGAAGGGAATTGAGAATCATCGAGAAGTCGCAGTAAATATATGTCACAGTTGGGAATATACAAGATTGAAACGCAATTCAAGAAACAGGTTTTCTTTTAGAGGGGGCGAAGAGACTTTCGTATGATATAATATATCGTCGTTGTTCCTGCAATAACTCCTATGTGACTTATTTACCGATTTTCAGATTTTTGCTCTATTAAATAACTTAAATAGTGATACAGCAAATAATAAAATCTCCTACATGTAATTATATTTCTTTGTTTCCAAAATGTAAAAATTCACAGTATCCTATGTACGGCTACCATTGGATGAATAAATGTGTTTTTTCTTCCTACTGAAAAATTTTATAAATAAATAACCCACCAGCTTACATCGGTCTTGATGGCCCTTCACATTTCTGTATACAGTGCCATCACTTTTCTATTACGTCACTCACCTCTGTTTCCCTCCATTCTTTTTCTATTTACCCTTCCCTTTCCTAGTTATGTATCTTATTCTAACTAATTTCATTTAAGACTTCCGTATCATTAAAAGAATAGCGACGGTCTATTTCTAAGAAAAGAATTTGTAATGTGTTAATATTTAACACTTCCAATGTTTCAGGATTACTTTTGCTTTCCATCACAATGTTCATGTACTCTTTATAGTCTTATTATGTATGACTGGTCTAAACAAATAATAATAATAATAATAATAATAATAATAATAATAATAATAATAATAATAATAATAATAATAATAATAATAATGAAGTAATTTATTGAGGTATTTAAAAAAAATGAAAATCGTATAATTTATAATTGAAAAGTGAGATCAATAACTATTCAAGTCCATTTACACAATCTTTAAGAAAAATGCAAAAACTTTTTTTTTATTTCTTGCTTAATTATTATTATTTTTTGGACATAATATTTCTGGTTATTTTTGAGATCAAGAAAAAATGAAAAAAAAAAAAAACTTTATTTCTTACCCATAATATTTCTGGTTGTTTTCGAAATCAAGACAAAGTAGTATACCAACTTTTAAAGTCGTAACACTTGTGGAAATATCCAAAATTTAATTTCAAATTTGCAAAAATGAATGGCCAGAAGTGGACTTGAATGGTTATTGATCTCACCGCTTCAATTAGTTCACTTCAGAGGGAGCCTAACTTTGTGCTCTGTATTATTCTTGGAAAGGTAAAAGTAAAACTTACATTAAAATAACACAAAAGTATAAACAAGGTACATTACAAAATGAAATAAGATAAATTATATTATAGGCCTAAAAATGCAGACAATATTATTAGAGAAAATTTCGCAAAAATAATTGATACGCTTTTTTCTAAAAACCGAAGTTATTCATTAATGTTAGGTGTGGATAATTATTAATAAAATAATTGTAAAGTTTTGGGTCTAAATTAGAGCTATGCCTCAGACCAGATTCGGTATTGCACTTAGATTCAATTAGTGGGAGAGAAATAGCATATATTATTGTACAATAAGCTTATCAAGCATGTCACAGTATTATTATCCCTGTGATGCGTCCTCAGTAAAGAAACGTTAACCTATAGCCTTATCTTGCATCAAAGCACACAAAACAGTACCCACTCCCCCAGGTGGAGGAATTTCAGTCATCCATAAATTTCCAACAAGACGAAGAGTCCCTCCACATTTCTCTAATGATGTCCGGGACATTGTAGACAGACATTTTCCTGGGAGATGGATAGGTCGTGAGGGACCGACCGCCTGACCCCCATGTCTCCTGATATCACCCCCTTGGATTTTGTCCTTTGGGGGTACGGTACTGCAAGGTTTGTGTATACAAAATTCCTACACAAGATACTGTTACTCTTCACAGAAGGATAGTAATAATAAAAGCTGTGCATAGTCTTGATGCGCATATGCTGCAGTTATATGGGTAGATATGACTATCGCCTTGACACAAATTGAAGTGCAATGAATGTAAAGAAAGCTTGGAGAATTATAGAACATTTTCAAATAACCTTACTGATTTATGTAATGTTGTTTCAGAGTTATGAATGACTGTATTGGTAACGGGACTTTAGGGACACGGTGTAGTGGAAACCAGTAAACTTGTCAATTAACATACGAAACACCTGGGAAACTGACGGGCTCATGAGCCAGTGAACAGAGAATCTGATTAAAAAAAAAACTACCTACTTAAAATATGATAACCGCCTACACACTCGACTTCTACGACAGATAAATGACAGCAGAGTTGGAATTATATCACATTGATAGTGAAGTTATCTGTTATTAAAATGCAAATTTTAACCACATATCATATTGTCAATTTATTACTTATCATAGAAAATTCAAGTCATATCTTTATAAGTTTAATATTACAACAAGAGAAAGCAGTGTGCTGTTCGCATGTAGGCTAACGAAACAGAAGAAACTTTTCCCCATTTTCTTTTCGGTTGCTCTGGTTTTGAAAGAACAAGACGAATTCTCATTCTCTTAGTGGATAATGGTTCTATAAACTTAACAAAACGTAACACTTCATTCTGTATTTAATAATTTCACAAACTGTACAGACCTATTTAAGACACATTGCAAACTATACAATTTAAATATGTGTAATTGACGGACACAAATATGCCATCTGACAGAACATAATTAAAAATAAAACTGAATAACCTTCGGCATTCTACTCGTGACATTCTAAGTCAGGGAGATTAGACGTGACATGAAGGAAAAAAAGGAGATAAGGCAAGGAAAATCTGAAAGAAAGTCAAAAGTTCATTTGTAAGTGGTTTACTGCTTATCTTATTCTTGATAATTACTCAAAGATTAAGGTCTAATTATTGATGCAACAATAATACTACTTCAAGTTTTATAGATAGCTATCACTTAATTTAAAGTTACGGAAGCCATTACAGTCTCTGAGAAAATGTTGCTGTAATCATGTAGCAAGTAAAGTGTCAGAATTGTGTACAAAGCTAAAATATTCTGTCCTCGAGCCACAAAAATTATAAAACTTTAATTCCTTTAAATTTTCTATAGCCTAATTAACTCATAAAAATTAATAACTATCGAACGAACTGCAATTCTTGCATTGTTGGAGAAGTTTAGGTTTCTTAGAAAATCTTGACGATCATTATTAGTATGATGCAAGATCAGATGAAACCCATTTGTACAGTGGCGGCTGCTGCATATTTCTTAAGAGGAGGGAAGAAGTTAACAGCACAAAATGACACCTTCTTCAATGAAACATGCTACAAATTGGCCTACATGCATACATGTAGGACCAGGTAGTGTTGTGGTTGGCCTTCTCTTTTTGTATAGCAATAATCTGTTCTTGTAAACTGAGTTTCCTAAATTGTCCTAAATACAGGGTGTTTCAAAAATAGGGACATAATTTCAGGTATGTATTTCCCACATGTAGACAATCAAAATAGTTCATTACAACATGTGTCCGGAAATGTTTTATTTCCGAGTTATGGCCTTCACAACATTGAAATTCACCGGAACATTTTTCTTTCCGCAGGTCGTTGCCGTCAAAGGAGACATTAAGAGGGCACTCTGACAGTTCATTCCGAGGCGAAGGTTACATTCAGTGTTGTGTAGGCGTTAGACTGTGCGACATGTATTCAAATCAAGAGCTGGCAGAGATACACTTCATGTACGGTAAGGCGGACGGCAATGCTGCGCTGGCTCGTCGTTTGTACCAGGAGAGGTACCCACAGCGACAGTGTCCAGATCGGAAGACATTTGTACGTCTCCATTACCGTCTGTGCGAGTATGGAAAATTTAACTCTCCTGGTTTGGGAAGGGGACGACCAAGATCTACAACTCCAGAAATACAGGAGGAGATTCTGGAGGCTGTGAACATGACTCCTTCTATCAGCACACGAAGGGTAGCTTTGCAAGTCAATGTTCCTCATACGACTATCTGGAGACTGTTGAAAGAGTAGACTATCAATTGTATCCTTCTCATTTGCAACGTGTACAGGCCCTGTCACCAGCAGATTACCCTGCACGAGTTAGGTTCTGTCAGTGGTTGTTGCAGCAGTGTGGTGTAAATCCGAACTTTCCTGCCTTAGTATTATTTACAGATGAAGCACAGTTCACACGAGATGGCATAACAAATTTCCACAATCAGCATGTATGGGCGTATGAAAACCAACCCACGTGCAACTGTTCCATCTCATCACCAGGTGCGGTTCTCCCTCAACATGTGGGCCGGTATCATTGGTGATCGATTAGTTGGACCCCATGTACTTGTAAACAGACTTACGGGGCAGGCGTACACAAACTTCCTGGAAAACACCATACCTCATGTTTTAGAAGACACTCCACTGATCAATCGTCAACACATTCACTTCTTGCATGATGGCGCTCTTGCACACTTCAGTCGTACGGCTCGCCGGTACTTGGATCGAAGGTTTCCTGATCGATGGATAGGTAGAGGTGGCCCAATTGCTTGGCCTTCACGCTCACCTGATCTGAACCCTCTCGATTTCTACTTGTGGGGCCATTTAAAATCATTGGTTTATTCGTCTCCGGTGCCTGATTTGGAATCTCTTCGGAATCGAATTGTAGCATGTTCTGAGGACATACGCAATACTCCTGGAGTTTGGGATCGTGTTCGCAGGTCAATGAGACATCAATGTGAGGTCTGTATTCAAGCAGGAGGTGGACATTTTGAACATCTTCTGTAATGACAACGACCTGCGGAAAGAAAAACGTTCCGGTGAATTTCAATGTTGTGAAGGCCATAACTCGGAAATGAAACATTTCGGGACACATGTTGTAATGAACTATTTTGATTGTCTACATGTTGGAAATACATACCTGAAATTATGCCCCGTATTTTTGAAACACCCTGTATAATATGTTTTCACTTCCATTCATTATTGAATACTTGCACAAATTAACAATTACAAGGAAATTCATAACCTTGCAGCATTTTTTGCACACACTACAGCATTACAAGTGTTGGAAGAGACTAGGTACTAACACGTAATCGGAACAGTTTTACGAAATCGGAATGAGAAATAATCTGTTAGGAAATCGAGAACACTGCACCCATCCACGTGGTCTGTGTTGCCACATGTACATTTTACAAGTTCAGTATCACACGTTTTTGAAAAATGTCAGTTCTTGTAAAATAATACTACCATTATTGTTCAAAACTGCCGGTGGCCGATTAATTTATGTTAAAACTAATGTAGTTTGTGGTAATTTCAATTTCAAATATATTTGCACAAAAACTGACAACTTGGCTGTCGCCCTGTCTAGTAGACAATGAATGGAAGTGAATTTCAGAAGCCAAAAAAAGATCTGTGATAATAACGTAGAAATACTTCCTCTTTGTTTTACATAAACCCGACTTTAACTTTCAAATATCCTCGAAAGTTTGAAATCATGAATAATAGCCTATATAAATTGCAATGAATAATATATTTTGATTTATAATTTAAAAAAAGTTTATATATCTTTCATAGCTTTGCGTTAAAACTGTTTTTATTGTGTCTCCTTCTAGATGTGTTATAGCCTGGTTGAATGTAACATCGCATGATTGCTGCACGACAGTCGGTTTGTCTGCTGCACTATTTCCCGTCCATACGCTGATTCAGAGGAAGATCTCCTCCCTAACCGTTCAGTCACTTGCTTTAAAACTCTGCTTCTTTCTCTGGCCGCTAGTGCTCTGTTGTCTATGTGTGTTAACTGCAGTAAAGGAGGAAAGGATTGACTTTCCTCCACACAAACAATCTCGCATCTTTCTCACAGCTTTCTAGCAGCACATGAGTGCGCATCGTTTAAAACTCGATCAACCGAGGTTTTCTGATAGCTGTGAACTTAAAAATTATCGAATTTTCCTCGAATTTCACGGCACATATTTTATTTTCTATTTACTTTCAAAAGAAAAAAAAATGTGAGGAGGACATTTCTCACTTCCTTCCCCCGAAGAACCGCCACTGCATTTGTACCATCTTCAATGGTCTGCTGTGCTTGAAATTTGATCAGTTATTATGTGGCGCGATAGTCGTCTTGACTAGAGCAATCGAGAAAATGTGGTTCTATACATAGGAAGTGCAACAGCAGGAGACTGTTAACCACTCAACTTACAGTCCTGATTTGTACCATGTATATTTAATTTGTTCGGACCCTTAAAGAAAGGTCTAAATGGACACAGTTTCCGCATAGATGATGAATTGTTGAAATGGTTAAAAAAACAGCCAAGATCATTTTCTGCTAATAGCATCCAATGCATCCCCACACAATAGGACACCTGTGTATATGCACGTGGAGCTTCTTCTAAAGAAACACATTGCGTGGAAATATTCTTAAACAATGATTCTCCTATATTGCAATTCTTTCGCCTCTAGGCTGAATGGTCATGATATCTTCAGTAAAATAGTCATCGATATCTTCTGGGTTTAAAAAAGTTAAGATAAAAAAGTAATTAAGAAATTGACCTTTTTCTGAGTTTGCTTTAAATTCTGCTGCAAAACGTAAATTTTGAATTTTTTTTTTCATTAATTCTGGCCTAGGTGAAACTGGCAGCCTCTGATTTTGACTGAAGGGAAAACAAGTTTGGCAGCGGTATGTATAGCGAGTTCAAAATCCACATATATTTATTTTGGGGCGAGTAATACATCTCGTGATTCACACCGTCTTATAATACTCTGAAACATTTCTGTATAGCATTCGATTTGTTCATTTGGGAGCAAAAAGAAAAATAAAGACAAATATTTACATAACAAGTCAGGTAGAAGGGACGCAACTAACCGTCCTCTAATGGTTGAGTGGCTCAATTAGGACGCAACCAACCGCCACTCCTCTCGATACAAATATCAAACACACTTACTTGAACATTATATTGACATCAAAACATACAAAATATATTTTACTGACCTGTATTCCTTCGTTCTGTGCATTACTTGACAGCAACAGCAGGCTGGCTATTGATGATCCATACGGTGATTCTTTTCGTTGATATCAATTGAAGTACTGGAATCACTGATCCAATGTGCGTCGTTCATATTTCGGCACAACTTGTATAGTTCACATTTAAAACCAGTCCGCGAGTTACGACAGTAACTTTAAACTAAATATGAAAACAGTGACAGGTTAATAACTGAGTATAGTCCACTAAAACTAAAGACATAGGTCTCAGTTCACAGTTTCATCACCAACACAAGGAAGCTATATGAAAATGTAGAGTTTTATAACACATCGTGATACTGAAACCTGTATATAATTGAAGGTTTTCACTGCACAACACAAAACGAAACAAATGTTCTTCCTTATTCAACAGTCCAACGTAGTTGTATTATATTGCTCAGAGTTATTAATACAAATAAAGAAATACATAGCACTGGAGAAGAAATATCGTGTCGTTTTGAACTTTATGATTTAAGTTCCAAGGATGTATTTTAGCAAACGAATTGGTTACTTTCTGAGGTTCCGAAATTAACAGCGGAAACTTTTGGTTCACTATCATTCTTTTTCTTCTTCTCACGTGCATACAGTAAAATGTTTTATGGATTTCCATCTTGATCACATGGCTAATATAGCAATATAAAGCTATGTTCGAAATGTTATGTATGAATATGTTACAACGTTATTAAGTCTAGCTCTGTTGCAATTATTTATTTTTGTGGGGTTAGCGTAATATAAGACAAGAAATATAAATAATAATTAATAATGACAAAATGAAAAATAATAAATCTATCAGTAACAATGACTGAAGAAGTGCGTATGTAAATGAATAAATAAAATATATATATATATATATATATATATATATATTCTCCAATAATAAGTATGATAAATTAAATTATTAAATAAAATAACTGAATTAAGAAAGTAAATAATAAATCAATAAACAAAATATCAATAAAATAAATTTTAAATCAATACGTAATAAATTATTAAATAAATTAATTATGTTAGTTAAAGTTAAGCAAGAAAATAAGATTAATTTAAATTAATTAATAAATAAGAAGCAGTAATTAATATATGAATAAATCTATCCACGAATAAGCAAATAGAGATTTCTGTCCCAATGAGTTTATAATCGTCTCTTGTGTGTGGATGACATACTGTATATGATACACTGCTGACTAGTAAGATTTGGTACTTCTCTTTGGAGTATCTACCTAGCAATAATGAAACGATGAGACATAATTTGTGAAATTATAACAGTGTATAAGAAAGTATCCTCAGAAAATTTATTTGGAAACTATCTTTTCTGTCACAAATTCTTCTTGAATATGAGCTGGGTCTCAATTTTGTAAAACTAAGTTTTATTCTTCCGATTCTATGTAGGCCTACGTTATAAATAAATAAACAATTAAACAAACGACTAACGAACGAACGAACGAATAAATAAATAAATAAATAAATAAATAAATAAATAAATAAATAAATAAATAAATAAATAAATAAATAAATAAATAAATAAATAAATAAATAAATAAATAAATAAATAAATAGAAATTGTATCAAAACATGTTTGTCTCAAATCTGTGACAAAACATAATAATAGTTACACACTCAATTTCGCCATATAATCGCTGATTAATAGGTTTCATATCTAGGCAGTTGAAATCACCAGAACTTTTTTTTTTTACAAGTTCGTTTTGCGACAATGAAGTTCACTTATAAATTTTAGTTACATGAGGAAATCTTGCACACGTCAACTAAGTTGGTGCAATAAAAACGCGATGAAAAGTGTCAGGTTCCACTGGTTGATAAGGTAGTCGTCTTTCCTACCTAACCATTCCGCCACTAATCAAATTAAAGTAATCTTGAATGTAACAACATGCGCAGAATTCAGTCACTAATATTCCAACTCTACTTTATCGTAGACTGACATTCAGAAACAAGAAAAGCTATGGAATCAAGTTTCTAACATATTTTAACTAATTAAGTTCATGTTAATGGAAGAAACAACAACATATCTGTACAACGTAGCATTTTACTCCATAGAACTGAGCACTGGTGCTATTATAAGCCACTATCGTTCGTTCGAATCTGTGAGCAAAAGTTTATTCGTTGTCAATGAGACATTTTTTTCTTTGTTTTAAGTACAGCGTCGTGTTGCCACACGTCTCTGAAATCCTACCATATGAAGATATTCTTACATCAAGATTAGATATCGATTAATGGTGTCAAAGAACGACGAACAAGAATAAGAAGTTGAAGAAACATTTTCCTCCAACATAGTGTCCAACAGTCGGGCTTTTTTCCAATCAGAGGTGATTCTGAAATGTTCCTCTCGTATAGGCTTGTGTAGGCTTCCATTTTAAATTCATACTTCTGCATCTATTGGGATTGTTCAGCATAACTATTCCCAATCTATACTGCCGTTCCTCGTATGGACTTGTAACTGCTGTGGCTACGTAGAGTGCTGGATCGAGTGGGTGGCTGTAATCAGAGAGTTATGAAACACTATGATAAATATTAATGGAAGAGGAACAAGTAAATAATAATATGTTGTTTAGTATTTGTAGTAGGTAGTGATCTTACAAAATTACCGTTATTTACAAGAACGATTCAGACTATTATGGGTGTTGTTTTAGGTCGCGACAGAATCTACGGCTATTTGCGCCTTTTCACAAAAGTTGTTAAAACACGACAAACATAGGCTGGTATGCATAAAGTTGAAGTAAATTCTATTGCTAAGGTTTTTGTAATATAACTATGGTCTTTATATAAAAATAAAACCATGATTATTCCATTCTCATTATCTGAAAAATGTAACAAACCTCCTACATCTATATTAAGTATTAAATTACATAATTCTGATTTGTTGTCTTATACAGTGTAAATGTCCGATTATTAAAGAGTCCTCTGAAGTTAAGTATTTAGGAATACCTAATTTTTGATAATCATTTGAAATGGAACCAACACATTAATTACCTTTGTAATAAATTACGTAAAATAGTATATTATTTTGTTTTATTGAGGAATTACTTGTCAATAAGTTTATTACGCACAATATATTTAACTTTATTTCAATCGATAATTATGTATGAAATTATAGGGCGGGGTAGCTCATTTAAATCCAATTTTAATCCACTTTATTTATTACAGAAGAAAATAATTAAAATATGTCTTCATAAACCTATTGATTTACCATCTCAAAATTTGTTTTTAGACTTTAATGTACTTAACGTAAGACAAATTTATTATATTGTATTAATAAAATTCATACATAAAAATCGAAATAATTTTAAATTGTATTCTCATAGTTATGAAACAAAAGGTATGAATTCTTTAAGTCTGTTTGAACCAAAATGCAACACTGTTACAGTATTTAATCATAGTAATAATTCAGGCCCAAGAATATATAACAAATTTATATTTAAATATCCTAATCTTGTCAATTCTAATATTTTTAGTATTAAATTTAAAAAGTTATGTATGGATTTTATAAAAATTGAAAAATTGTAAATTTAAATTTATATACTATAATTGCATAGTAGACATAAGACAAATTGTATTGTATAATTATTAATTTAAATTCAGGAATCCGCCCCTGAGCACGAGTTCTACTCTTTCAGGGGCGAGCTAAAGTTTTTCTGTATATATTATATTTTATGTTACAATTATTAGCAAAATAATAAATAAATAAATAAATATAGAAAGACCCATAGTAAATTATTCCCTACGTAGCAGAAAGTTGATCTGGAAAGCCGTGTTCAGTTTATGCTAGAATTCGTAGTATAAACTACTATTTATATAAGAAGTATATACTTCTACTTCTAAGTGTAAACTAAGACAAATCGTAGTCTGCCCTGTTTGAGGCTTTGTTAGATCAGCATAAGAATTTGTACGGTTTAAAATGAGAGAATTTATGCAAATTCGCGATAGAAAATCCTAAAAGGAAAGACAAGAACCATCAGAACGCGATTATAAGAAGTTATATTTATATTTTACAAATAAAAAATGTTATATGATCAATTTTTGTAATGGACTACTCAAATTTTGATTTTGAGATAACTGGAATTCTGTTGGTTGAATTTTGTTATTATTATTTAAAATATATTTTTAGCAAAATGATTCTATGATGTATTTATAATACATTTAATTTATGTGAAAAAATCCCATGTGTGTACAGTATTTCAGGTTACATGTAAATTTAATGAATAACATTTTGGGCCTGCCTGATTTATGTCTGATTTTGACTTTATTTTACTTTTCACGTTATTTATTTTCTTCATAATTTGCTTTTCTTCAATTTTTTTTCCCCACTGTAAACTTCCACCTCAACTTTCATAGCCTGGATGCCTTTTTCTTTATCACTTCTTCCGGCTAGAGTTTGCGACTTGTTTAATAATCCTGGGTATTTTTTTTTTTTTGTAGGTTAACAAACAGCAGTTTTTCTCAGTCTCTCTTTTCTACACTTCCCACGTCGTCGTAATTGTCCCTTTTCTTGTTAAACTAACCACATTTTGAGAACAACAATCTATTTTCCCACCAAGAAATTAACATAAATGCACTAAAGGCGAAAGTACTATCGATAATCGATACAATCGAATATTCTTTATTGTTTTTACTGTTGTCGCGTAGTAAATACTACACAGTAGTAGGTTAAAGTTTATGCATACAAAACGAAATAGCCTATATTTTACTTATACATCAGGTTATCTTCCACAGTCAAAACAAAAGGTAAAACTACAACTTTATGCATATAAATAATAAATTTAGCGGGTAAAATGTATAAAACAAAGAAAAATCTCTTTAGAGTAATATAGGCCTACTAAAATAAGATTTTAAAGAAGTGAATGCAATTCAAATTGGCTATGGTAACGATTATAAAACTAGTGAATAATTATAAAGATCTTATCAAGAGCTACAAAGATTTCTGTAATGATAAAGAATATATAATATAATATCCGGGGATAATGTGTCAAGGATAGTATATGCTGAAATAATCAGTAAACCTCACGTGAGTTCGTTCAATTTTACGTAAACTAAACCTAGATAAGGACTTAAGTTAACATTTTTCCTGGGCGTGGGCATGAAGAAGTAATATCAACACACATACACACACACGCACACACACATGCTGACGTGCTCGCATACACAGAAAATGTCATTAGGGTAACAGACGTACACACAAACACTGAATAGGCCTACATACATAAATTTCATTACATTTTTTTTCTCTTTGTGAGGCCGGTGGGGGAACATCCCTGTGCACCGCGACCTGAGGTCTTTTGTGCGCCCCTGGGATGAGTTGCAAGCCCACCGACCACGCCGAACCGACCTAACCGTTAACACCCTAACGACCAGTCTCGCCATTCCTCCAACTTCGTATACCATTCCACCCCAACAGCTCCCCCACATTTCCCCCTCAAACAGCCTGAGGTGTAAACCACCCCTCCCGTCTCCTCAACGGTCTGAGGTGTAGACCACCTCTCCCGTCGGGAGTGGAGTGGGTTCCGCTGCTGGGTCACCAGCTACCACGCTTGACATTCCATAGAGGCCGGCCGAAAGTGTCAGCAGCTTCGGAGGACCACCGGAGGCGCGATCTGAAAACCATGGAAGACAACCGGAATGATGAGGAAAGGTTAATGAGGGAGGAAATGAAGTGGCGAGAATGAGTGGGGTTCCATACGCCTGATAAAGTTATCTGATATTCATCCATAGGAGCGAGGAAAAAACTCCGAAAAAATCTCACCCAGGCAACTCGTCCTAAGCGGGAAATTGAACCCTGGACCACTGAGTTCGGGAGCAAACCCAGCGGGCCGGACATACAGATGTTACCATAAATAAGAACTGACCTGGCTGCCAAGATGTCGTTTTCGAGTGCTCAGCTGTATATTGCTCAGAGAACCAGCAGAATCGTGCGATGGACCGGTGTCGCGTGACTTCCATGCGTGCAGTAGGCGCGACATCTGAGGAAAAAGACACATAGATTTGAACTCAGGTCATACAGGATTGTGAAGCCAAATAACTGAAATTCTATACCAGGTTTGTCCCTTAATCCAATATCCAGATCAAAAGTCCAATGTAATGATAATAACCCAAAATATTACACTGTTACCCGCGAGAAAGGAGTTCATTTCAAGCTTGGCGTGCCCTGGTGACACCAAGGTACTACCACAGTCTAATACATACAGTCGCGCAACTTCAACACTTTTTTGCCAACATTCGCGACACTAGTGCCCAAGCGGCAGGCAAGGCACTAGTCATAGGGTTGATACAACCAGCACGTGCTTTAAAGGGATGCGAGATGTTATAATAACGTTTTAATCATGCGTCGGAATAAAGGCAATGTGTGCAATGACGAAAATTGCATTAACAACAAGTTTAAATCTCCGAATCTGTCGTTCTTCAGATTCCCTAAAGACCAAGAGAAAATCATAACTCAGTCATAACCAATAATCCACGTTGTAGGTAGCCTACGTATTGTGTTCTATAAAACATTTATTACTTATCAGTAGACTTCGTGGAATTGCCACGAGAATCGCAAGGTTTATTGCGCACGCGGTATAGACTTTATGAGAAGGGACCGTGCAACGTATGGAGTATATCTCTGATGTAAACATTGAGCAGTATACTGCGGTTACAATAAAACCTGTATCCTGCATTCAAGAAATATAATGAATGATCATTGAAGTAGGAAACGTCTAAACATGTAAATACGCAATTATTTTGTAGTGAGATATATTAACTCTTAAAATTTAATGTAATATGCTCACATCATCCTTGAATATGTGCATTGCAGTGAAGAGTTACGTACATTTTGAGCGACTGCAAAGTGAACCTCCTCCGATGGTCACTCAAACAGTTTTTATATTGGGAAGATGTACGTTCAACAACCACGATGTAGCCTAATAGGTGCATATTTGAAGAACGGGAAGTCACTACTTTTTAGTACACCAACGTCAGACGTCTTGTCGTCACCTGATAGTACATCATGTATAATACGAATTTGTGAATAGGCAGAATTTTTAGCAATAATGTTTTTCAACTTACATTTCACTTTTTCTGAAATTAGTTAATTGTTATTTTGGATAACGGTTTGTGATACTTTACACACTATATTAAGGGCGTCTGAGAGTTGTAGTTTAGACGATTCTAACAGGGTGGTGTTTTTGGACACGATTTTAAAATTAGAATTAATGAACAATATCTTCCAATAGCTGTTCAGAAGGCAATGATTTTACAGCTGCAACAGCGCAACTGTCTGTGCTATCCAATGCATCAATTACCTCCATTATTTTGCCGTAATATTCTGCATAATAACTAACAGCATCCAACCACGTTTTCCAACGGGTCAAGACTGGCTGCAGGGGTAAGGGTATTCCAGGGGCAATTGTTTGGAACAGCAACACTCTCATTGTAGTATGTTTGATTGAATTCTTGTCTGTACTGAACAAATGTTAAGCTTCGACTATCCCAACCACAGTAATGCAAAAACAAGTGCTTACATAGATATACATTAGCTGTAGCTGCTCTATCTATTTGGACCGGTCACAACTCTTAACATGAACTGCTTATACTACGAGACCGGGAGGTCGCTCACCTCTTCTATACTACCGTACATCGGCAACCTGATTGCATGCTGCGTGTGGCAATACAACGAAGTCTACTTATCAGTTACCTATTTGTATGTCAGGAAGGACAGTTTAAATAAAAACAAAGTAAATACCTGTTACAGTATATTATTTTTTTGCAGAGATCATATGTGTAAATGTGTAACCATTCCGATTTTGGATATATATATACAGTTTTTAATGCAAGTAATTCCATAATTTTTGTATTCGTGTTTTTTCTTTATATTTTTCAAAAGTTGAATGTAAAATATTCACTTCTTGAATAAATCCAGACTGTGTCGATACATTTCTGATGTGTTGGTGTAGATTCATGTGGCAGACGTATTAAGTTCTCAAGAAATAAAAGAGCCTTTTTAAATTTAATATAAAAAGCAATCTTTTCTGTAATAATTTGCATGACTGTTATTGGTGTTGATTTTACATTCCCAGTGATTATTTGAGCCGTTCAGTGCAGAAGTGGTGTAAGTCAAAATCAGGTAATGAGGTTTAAAGTAAAAATTCTGTAAAATACAGCGCAATGTAGCAATTAATATATTCTTCGTGCTATTCACTGACTATTAATAGTTTAAGTACATTCAATATTAACTGCCACTTTGCGCTGTATTTTATAGAATATTTACTTTAACCCCTCATTACCCATTTTTGACTTACACCACTTCTGCTCTGAAAATAAAATTAGGCCTACATTTTCTGAGTTAATTGAAGTTACAATTATTTCAACAAAATTGTGTGTCCATTCATTTGTTCTCACCTACGTCATATTAACAGTAAGTGCAAGTAAATTACGTATTATATAGGTAGGATAAGTTAAAATTAGGCATTATGTGTGAAAACTGGAAATGTAATGTAAAATGCGGTAAACTTAATACAAATTAAAACCATAACATCAGCACTATTTGTGACTCAAAATAATAAAGGAAATACCGGTTCTTAAGAAATGGAAAAATAATGAACTTCATATTAATGTTTAAATCCTCCCCTTTTCTTTATTTTAAAGTTTACCTCAGCGGCCGAGTTTACCCCAATTTGCGGTATGCAAAATCGTTAATTTCTCAGGAAATAGGGAGAGGAGTTCACCACGCGATGTACCCTACGAGATATGCCCTACAATTTTGAAGCTACTAATTTTTACTCTTCTCACAGGAAATACAAAGTTTCAATGATTCATAAATATATTTAGGAATCAATTGAATTAACCGACCACGCACGAACAATTATATTATTTCAAACCACGATACGTGATCAGGGCCATGATTCAGTTGTAAGGAGCAGAAAGAATTGCGTTTATTCCCAGCTTCTGAAACTTGTACATTAACTGCGTGTGAAATTCTTCCAGGATTCTAAAGTAGAATTAATAAGAACCATGTACACTTACTGCATAGCATAAAAATATAAAATAAATTACGCAAAACCCGTTTTCTGATTTGTTATTAATCATATGTCGTGTGCACACTTTTAACTTGCCTGCCGCTAGAGGGCTACTGTCGCGCCAGCTGTCAAATGTTGGCATATTTTATACGTATGAGTTGCGTGACTGTATCTATTAGACTGTGGTACTACTATATTTCGAAGACTGCTCCTTTGTGTTCGTGTGGAAAGATCGTAAACTAAAGCAATTACGAGTAGAATTCGCTATGCTAAAGCTTTGCAAATAGTAGCTGTGTTGAGAATTATCATTGAGTGGCAGCGTGGAAAAGGACACACAGGCTATCAGTTGCATACACATCCCGGTCGGCAAATACAAATTATCAATCACTAACTCTACTTGCCTGGCTCTTGAAGAACGACGTGGTGAGGGTGTAAAGTACAGGATTAAGGGCGGAGTTGACCGGTAGGATTAGCACCGCCAACCATGCGCACAGCTGCTGATCCACTCGAGCCCCTGCAACACAGACCATGCTGACAGCCGCAGTTGGGCAAGACTTTTAATAAATTACTTTCATCACTGCAAATTTCATATAGCCTACATTCTTAATGCACATTTTAGCAAAAATTGAGGCAGTTACAGTTATAGATGTAATAATAATAATAATAATAATAATAATAATAATAATAATAATAATAATAATAATAATAATAATAATAATAATAATAATATACTTCAAACTAACTGTGAAGTTACATTGTACAGTGTGTGAGCAGAAACATTCGGGGGTTATAAACTGCTATAGCATCGCTGTCAGTTGCCGGATTTATACGAAACTGGTATCATTAAAGAGAGGAACTCAAAAATGTTTGTACCTACATCAAAGACACTCGATGTGCTCCACTTGTCACGCTGCAGACATAAAGACGATATTCCCACTCATGCCACGCACGTTCCAAGATATCTATAGGGATGGACTAGATGGCGGGATGCTACGAGGTTGGAGCTCTTGCAGATTTTGAAGTAGTGGAGGTATATAGACAAGATTCTTTATGTGATCCCATAAAAATAAGTCACAAACGTTCAAGTCAGGGGACCTCGAAGGCCAGCTGCAGAAGGGATTATCTTGGTTCCTACCGCGCCCAATCCATATTTCTGCAAGTTGTTGATTTAGAACATTCCGTACATCAAGATGCCAGTGAGGAGGTGTTCCATCTTGTTGCAAAAGAAATTCGTTGCCTTCTTTTTCCAATTGTGGAAACAGCCACTTAGTAAGTATATCAAGATAACTCATACCGGTGACAGTGTTATATTAAAAGAAAAATGGGCTGTACACTTTCCGTTCGAAACGGCACAAAACATATTTAGCTTAGGGGAGTCACGTTCAACCTCCAAAATAAAATGTGGATTCTCGCTCTCCCAAATCCTAACATTGTGCTTGTTTACTTTTCCATTGACGTGGAACGTTGCCTTGTCACTAAAAAATGAATTTGGCTGAAAGGTCTTCATCATCCGCCATTATTGTCAATAAATGTTCACATAAAAACATGTCGTTTTGGATGGTTATCAGGTTTCAACATTCAGATCATTTAACACAATTTGCATATATCCAACAATGCCTTAATGACAAGCGAAATAGCGGAAACGGCGATTTTTTCTTTCTTCTTGTGCTGCTATCTGTTGTTTCGGTCAACAGTTATAAATTACGCATTTCCTGAAGTTCTTTGAGCTGTTCTTTCTAATGACACCGGTATGAATTTCGTAAAACACATAGTGACAGAATTATAGCAGTTTATAAACCCGGCATGTTTCTGCGGACACACTGTATATTTAAGATTTCCTTTAGCGCTCACGTAGCTCTAAATTGTTCTCTACTTAATCTATTGTGAAATTCTGAGAAGAATGAAAATGTACTGATAATTTCGCATTTTTTCATCTATCATTCTAGTGATAATTTACATTATAAACGATATAAAGTACGAAGATGTGTTTAAAATATTGTAAATGTAACTTAATTATAAATTCCTTTATTTTCATATTTCAAATATCGAAATTCTTAAGCAGTAAAGCGATTGCAGCATAAGGTGGACTGTTTCACGTGAATTTCCGACTCTGTATGTGAGTTTTAAATGCGTCGGTAGTAGGTAACGGAGATGGACTGTAATGTGTAACGTAAAAAGGTGATTATGTAAAGTAGACAAGAATGTAACTGATAACACGAGGAACTAAACTGATTTGGAATTAAAAAAAAAGGTAGAATGGAAAAATATGACGTATCACCTTGATAACGCTGTTTATTTTTCTTATACTCTTCCGGTACCTTTCTAGAGCGACTAAATCTTTTGAAGCCTGGAAAATTCCCTGCAAAACTTGAACGTGTATTAGTGAGCACATGACAATATCTTCCACAGGGGCAGAATGCGTCACATTATATTGTGACCCTCGTGTTTTATTTTTCAAATGTCAAGCCTCGATCTTGTCTAGTATACACAGCGTGAGTCGGATAAGGAAAACTAAAAATACAATCATGGGAGTTAAGTACCGTTCAGCAAACATTGTAAAATCTATATAGCTATATAATGGGAACTTGCTTAATTCTTACAAAAGTTCCCTGCATATACAGTAATGCATGTATCAAAATGTTGAATATTGAATACTTAGTGCAATTTTGCTAAAGAAATTCACAAGAAATCTCCACAAGCTGTAAAATCTACAAACATGATAAGAAGTAGCCTACTTAATTTTTGGCAAATGAACACACTTGTCGTGATGTTGCAAATGTTTCTAAGATGGGTATATGTAGAATTTCGAAAGCCGTCAATAGTTCATTTGTTACAGAGTAATTAAAGGTAGACTAATGAAAGTTATGTGTTATTATACAGGGTGAAACGTAAGTAATGTAATTAATTTCACGGGGTTATTCTTTGCGATAATTCAAACAAAAAAGTTTAATACAATAAGACTTCTTACCGCAAGATGTTAAGAAATGCAAAATTGGACTGGTACGAGTACTTCTTCAGAAACGATGTACAAAAGGAACCTTTAAGGTATTATAACCTCAGCATACGTGTTTTCACATAAGTTTCTACAGAGCTTTTACTATCATAGGTCCCAGAAAAGAGCAGCCGGCCGGCCGCGTCTTGCGTGGTTTCCGCCGAGCGCATAACCATTTCCCCGGCGCTTCTCCAATATATAACAGTACTAACAATAAATGTTCAATAATTTGGACTTACCATGCTCACAGTCGTTGCTGAAAATGACCCCCATTTGCATCCACACACAACTGACATTTTCTGATAAACGAATGAACAACATCTGAAGTTCCACATCATTGATAGCTTGGATTTCTTCTCGTATATAACTTTTAGTTCATCTACAGAATGAGGATTTTTCTTATAAACCATACCTTTCAGTGTTCCCCATAAATGAAAGTCACAGAGTGTTATATCTGGGCTTCGTGGAGGCCACACATTATTACTGATTAGTCTCGAACCGAAAATACGCCTCAATTCCCTCATTGACACGGCATCTGTATGAGCAGTGGCGGAATCTGGTTGGATATGTTATGCCCCAAGGCTAAAGAGCGCCCTGTAGCATGATTTCCTGTGGAGTATTAAATTTGAAACAGGAACAGTGTCAGCGGAATACATGGTTAAGACGCTCAATGCAATCTCAGCTTGCGAAGTAAATAGGTGCTTAGCCAGCGTTAGAGTTAGTCGCGCGTGTGGTAAATCACTGGCTACGATGAAAGTATTCTTACGCCACAGATCATTGCTGGACTAATCGCATTGGTCCAGTAGAACAAAGCATGCATTTTAATTTGTTAAATTATATCACGCATTGTTCGAACTCTTTTCTTGCGCGTAGTCTCATCAAAGCGACTTATCGCTATATTGCATTGAATCAAATTAAATGTAAGAGATGTTTGATTAAGACGACATCTGTAAGCACGTAAAGTCAAAACGGGTTTTAAGCCCATCTCACCTGGTGGATGGCGTGGTCGGTACCCCGGGCGGGAAACCGTTAACGAAACATAAAAAGTATTGGTGAGGAGATTCTGCAAGTTAATTGAGGCAGTGAAGATTTTCAGGGAGTGTTAATCGAGAGACTTGGCAGCGGCATGGCGTCAGCCAACGAGATGCCTTGTAAGTAATTCAACTTATATGTACTGTACATTGTGTAAATAATCATAATAAATCTAGTAGCATTTTATTCATGTGTAATACAGTCTAGGCCTAAGTTCAGTAACCATGTAGTTTTCCTATAGTATCCTGAGAGCTCCAGCTCTTCCAGCAAAATTGTTTTCCATTGTTGAATAAAATGGTGGTGTCAGAAATCCTGATAAGTAGGAGCAGAAGTCGAACGCAGTAGCCATCCGGATTGCAAACAGTGCGACCTAAGGGACGGTCGCACAACAGATATAAACTGACAATCGTTCCGAGTAAGAACACTACATTTTCTGCTTGATTTTAGATTCTTCACTGAGCCTGTTCCTTAAAATCTTTTAGTGAGTCTTCTAATTGTTTTGGCAGAAGGCGCAGGTCTGTTTGGAAACTTTATTCGAAATTTTCGTCTTGTTTTCGCACACGACCTTCTGCCTTGTATGTACGTATTGTACATATACACACGTTCACACAATGAGAATTTGTTGGTAGGCATTACCTAAATACACAATAATCACTAAACTTTATACACTAACGTTGTACACTTGAAGAATTGAGAGTTTCAATACACACTGAATGCCATATGGCTTTTGGAGGTCGATTGTGAGGGAGAAACGGTTACGTGCGCGCTTGAAATCACACAGGGCGAGGCCGGAAGGCCGGCCGCTCTTTTCTGGGACCTATGATAATAATAGCTCTGGATCGTACTCCATATCTCTGTAGGCCTACCTTCGGCACTGCTATAGTACTCCTCGATTTATGTTTGCTCTGTTCCGCTACTAGTTCTGTGAATTATTGTTAATGCTAGATAATTTGCCATTTACGAGTAATTAAACTTTCATTTGTATTGTATTTTTAATTTAGTTAGCTTGTAATTTGCTACTTAATTCAAAATTCTTTTACCTATCAAAATTCAATGGCATGTCACGAAGTTTGAGA
This sequence comes from Periplaneta americana, assembly GCF_040183065.1. Lineage (NCBI taxonomy): Eukaryota > Metazoa > Arthropoda > Insecta > Blattodea > Blattidae > Periplaneta > Periplaneta americana. Next base: position 91,434,485 of record NC_091121.1, read on the forward strand.
AAAAGAAGTATTCCTAGCAATTCAAAGACTAAAGAATACCTTCTCGTCTGTTATACACGAAATAATGCCGTTTCTCATTAAAAAGCTTGGTCGATTAATTTCTAGAACTCTCAAACAGTACTCATAATCTTCTGTAATCACTAAAACAATTTAACACTCTATTTACATTAAGTTACCTTCTCTGTGAAACGAGCGGACCCTGGTTCAAATCCTCCCGAGACAAGTTATCTGTTCGAGTTTCTTTAGAGTTTCCCTCAACCAAATAAAACACATTTGCTGGGTAACTATAGACATTTGACCTGGGGCTCATTTGGACATAATCACAGATAATTATCATCATTACCATAGTCCGGATTAAGTTCACGGTGCAGCGCGACCGTTCGGCGACACATATCATTCACAGAACAGGAGTGATAAGCACAAGCCTCATGTTGTGGTGGAAGTCTTTGGGCCCCTCCACCGTAAAAAGAAATATAATATAATATAATATAATATAATATAATATAATATAATATAATATAATATAATATAATATAATATAATATAATATAATATAATATAATTTAATTTAATATAAAATATAAATTATTAGTTTTTTGACTGAAAAATGTACTCAATGCAAAAATAGGTATTAAAAGCAATAATAATAATAATAATAATAATAATAATAATAATAATAATAATAATAATAATAATAATAATAATAATAATAACATATCATAAACAAGAAGACTAGCGCAGCTCAGGCAGCAGCGTGTTTCTTCGCTGATCCGGATCTGCGCTTGGGCGTGGGTTCGATTCTCGCTTGGTTTGATTATTTGTTTCTTTTCTTGTTGAAGTTTTCTCCGATTGTGAAACGAATGTCAAGTACTTCTGTGGCGAATCTTCGGCCTCATGCGCTACATACCATCTTGCTGTCAGCAATTTCATTATATATAAATAACATAGCACTTGATACAGCGTCGTTAAACCGACTAAAGAAATACCATCTACATTCAAGGACTGAATCCTTTGAACCGATCCTCTTTACCTTTGTGGAGATCAGAACAAGCACTAGATATTAGCTATGATGACACTCTGCTCACATAGTGAGAATGCTACAAAATCACAGCTGAAGAAAAGAAAGGCTAAAGCCTTGGTTTTTCTGAACCGACGCATGCGATGTGCTAGGAGGGCCTCGCGCCTCACACAACCTCGCGCGAGTTGCGAGGCGCATATCGCAGTTACAGAAACCACTCATCTCTCGTGTAGTCGATTTGTGCGAGGCGAGCCTCCAGCCTCGCATCTCGCACGTCGCATGCGTCGGTTCAGAAAAACCGAGGCTTAAGAATGAAATGATGGACGCACACCTACTTCAGTAGCGGCTGGTGGTCAAAATAATGAGTGTGCTACAATTTCTATATTGGCCTACTGTATACACTTATATGTATTTATCTTAATTTGAGACTCGCCTAGTGACGAAATATGAAATCCATACGACGTTCCTTCCTACTGTAGAACCTGTCAATTACCCTAGTGTTAAACCCTTCAACTTGGATATCATACTCTTTTCTATTGACAGTGTTACTTCACAGAATGGATCCTGTGAATTTTTGGAGGCTATGTACCGTAACAATTGAACAGCTCCATCTATATTCCGGAAGGCAGGTGTTCCGTATAGAACTCAAAGTTGTGTCTTTAACACTCTTTTGTTCAGTACAGTATAGCTGTTGACAGCAACTTCAAGTTCGCGTTCAGGAAAATTAGGCTATCCAAAAATTGCCAGAAAATTTGCTGTTTAACAATTCTGTTGCATCTAGATAGCTTAAAGACTGGAAACGGTGAGTAGTTTTCTGAATTATACGGTCACATACTTCTTTGGCTTCAGTTTTCTGGGACTCCATTCTCCGTCGCTTGCTGACTGGTTCAGGAGGAACCTCAAAAACAAGGTAGACGGCAGCAGCAGTCGGACACTTGAATTACCAAATAGGCCTACATTGTAAATAGTTCCGAGTTCTTCCACAAACAAGCATTCATTCGTTACGCTTTACTTTTGCAATCTCCAAGCTGTGTTGTGCTGAAGCTGACTACAGCACTTCCCCGCGTAAAAATAGCCAATCAGGGCAGTGATTTCAGCTTCGCACATGTGCATTAATTGTCTACATTCTCATTTACAGTTTTGAGTAGCACATTGTACCCCCTGAGGCACCAAAGAGCTAAGAGCGAAGACTAAACACTCTATAACGCGTCATGAACATAACCACGGAAAATTGTCAAATGGCAGATCAGATACTATGGTGGTATTGCAAATAACATTATTTTATCATTGTGCTGTAGCACTGTAGCACATAAGAACGGGCCGCCCCTGACCTACTTCCTATAGAAGAGAGGTAAAGCTCCAATTTCCTGCCACAAAATCTAGTTGTTTTTCTGGATATGTAGCAGAAAACCTATCACTTGAGCAACAGCTGACTCTTCTGGTGTAAATGGTTAAAAATCAGTGGCGGTGCATCAATAAGAGGGCAAGAGCACGTGAACACCTTGTTTCCATTAATGCACGACTAGTATTATTATTTAATACCGTATTGGAGTAGTGGGGATGTATAATATCAGAATCGAATATTTTAAACTTCCCGCATCTTGCAAAGGCTCAACTTATTATGTAAACTTGGCAACATCCGTTCACGTGCAAGCCGTGCTCTTTAAGAAGGTTACAGGAATTTCATGCATGCGTGGGAGAAAATTGTCTTTCGCTGGCCGCTTATGACTCGTCAAGAGCACAAAGCTTTAAGTCAACAGTGAATCTATCCTACAGATGTCGGGTGCATCGATGCCTATCGTTCACGTGCTATATCTCGAGGAGGAAATTTAATAGTCTGTATTTTAGCCTGTAGGTGTCAGCATTTCTCACTGCCGGAACGTTTACTTTGTGTGGATGTGTGTACAGTGCTGCTACGGGAGTGTAGTTTGTGAATTACTATACTTTAGTTTGGCATTCAAACACGTGCTGATTGAATGTGATGGTGGTATGAATTAAATATCTGTATGGTGGTGTATATTATTTAAGAATAATATTTACTGGCATGTATTTATAGTAATCAATCAATCTATGCGAATGGGATTACAGTACTGGTATAGTCTATTGTGTATCAGTGTGTTGTAAACCAAAATATATTACTGAACACATGCTTTTGTAAATAACGACACTGTGATATGTATTAATTTTTAACAAACGTAAACAATGAACACTGTTCAAGCAATTTTGAACAGTAAAGAACTGCGCAAACTGACTTACCAGGAAAAATTGGAAATAAAAAGACTGGGTTTCATTATTATTATTATTATTATTATTATTATTATTATTATTATTTGTTTTGAATTTATATACGGTTTTTTCAATAGCGAAACATTGGAATTATGACATTTCATATTAGGCTAAATGTACGATTTCAAATTCTCTTAGATTTTGGAACACAAAATTGTGAACATACATAATATTTTATTACAAATCTCTACTGTTAAAAATTGACGATCGAGAGAGCCAAAGTGTGACTAAATGAATGGAGAAATGTGATCGATTTATATAACGGTTGGTGCATAATTTTTAAACATTCCATAATTTTGAAACTCGCTTTAAAAGCAAGTAGTTTTTTTTATCCTCTCTCGTCGTTAAAATTAATACAAAATTTATTGAACGCCACAGGTGTCCTCATGCAAAAAGACACCAATTTGAATGGAGCAAGCTTTGTAACAAAATGTGGGAAAATGAGCAGAATAACTGTACGTACTAATTCACATGGAGACAATGGATTTTTTTCTTTCCAAAAAATCGTTTTTAAACAGTAATTACATGCATGACGCTCCAGTAGGTGGAATCCACCTACACTTATTGCTACAAGTTATTAAAAAAACGTAGAACAAAATGAACACGGGCACGCACATTCGAGAGTTAATGAGAAATTCGTACAATGCTGCTGTTACATGTCAAAGCAAGGCGGCGACTGGACCAACTAATTATAAGTTCATACGAGTATGGTTAATATACCAGGAATATGGCTTATAATATAAAATGCAAAGTGTCAGGCTATAGCAAGCGCAGCGGTGAAACATTTTCGGAGATAATCTGCAAATATTATCCTCATTCTTGAACAGGGTTTAAGCTAGAAAATAAATAATTGTCGCAAAAATGCACAAATGAAAAATTATATCTGTGCAAATTGCTAAAAAGTTGTGCAATATTCTAAATACTTGTACAGAAAGAAAAAATTAATGTGGTATGCAGAAACAAAAAGTTATGTAGTTTGTTTATTGGAGTTTTATAACTTTCCATCTATTTCACCACACTCTAGATATAGTCTACTTGTTTAAGTAAATCATTAAACGTAGGTATGTATGTTTAGAATAAATTACTGCTGAATTTACGTCATATTAAAATATGTTATTTTATGGGCACTAAAAATTGAAATCTTTACTAGTAGGTCCTTCAAGATTTATTGTTAGCAGAGTGCTAACTCTTCTTACTGAAAGGCGGTTTCTAATTCCAGTTTTTACAAGATTCATTCAACTAAATCCTCGCTCATAACTTACAGTAGGCCTATGCGATGGAATTATATAAATCTATTAGAAGAAATTGTCCATTCAACTTGTTTACTTACAAGAATTATACCAACTCTTTGAAATATATTCTTGAAAATCTATTGCTCAATATATTTTTTAACATTGCCCATGATATTAGCATTTCATTTAAATTCAGATTCTCCAGAACTGATCATTTCATACACATCTCTGATTTCAGTTTCTCCGTTACCATCTTCATTTCTGAAGTCCAATGTGGTTGTCGCATTTTTGCTCATTTATATTGAAAGCTTGTAGCATTTTTAGAAGTCGAGTAGCAAAACGCGACAAATGCGACTGTGGCTTAAACCCTGTTTTTGAGGAATGTTGAAGTTGGTGCGAGATATCTGGATTTTGCGGTGTTGCAGAAGAAGGGAAAAGTCCAATGTTTCTGAGCTACATATCGGCTCTTTCATCAGTAGATATGCAGATAGGGGAACTTATCTATTCGATCTGTAATAAGAGCTTTCCTCCAGAAAAGGGACGCACAATGTTTTTTATTGTTGCAGTATATGTCGCTTGGCGATATGTATTAGAGGAAGAACAACTTTATTGTTGCATATGTTACAGGCAAAGTACTAAATTCAGATATTATATAGAAATATCTCAAGTCTGATTTGTGAACTATGTCAGCGACGTATTTAATGGAGGAGGAAAGAAACTGGCCACTCTAACTTATTATCTCCTCGCTTAATTGCCTCATGACTGATATTTTATTGATGTCACTTATGAGGTTCTAACCAGTTTTCGGACTGCTGACTAAACACACATAGACTACTGTAGCTTATAGAAGCACATGATAACACAATTCATGAAACTGGAAAGTGTTACCTCCTTCTTTAAAGGATACACCAGGGAGGTTTCTCGTCCAACGCAATGGAGTAACGATTTGCACATATGACCGGATCGAAATTCTAATTGGGACAACTTACATGCTTGAGGTATTTTCCGAAGTTTTTTCTCTTTCATCATCTCCGTTTCTTCCCCACATTTCGGACTTGCTCTGATGTAGAGTCGGCTACGGGCTTGGACCTCGTGGTATGTAGTCATTAGTTGTTGGTGATAGTATTATGTACAGAGGGATCTCCGCTGGGCTCATGGGAGATCGTGGAACCGGGTTGAGAGACCTCTGAGATGCCTACGCGAAAAAGTATAGGGATTCTCTAGGCTATAGGGAGGTTCGAAGGCGGTCTGCTGGGAATCTATAGCGGGAGGAGCCTTAGCGAATGTGCAACTTTCCACTCCAGACAATGGGTCCGCCCAAGCGGCCTACGTGCGAGGGCAGTCTCTAACCCGTATCTCTCCCCTCAAGAAGAAACTAATAGATAGGAATACTCCTCTCGCCTTCCCTGATGAAAGAAGCGAAACGTAACTTCAAACGTTTGGGTGTTTCTGCATCTGTACACTCTATCAGTCCAACGGAATAGCTCTTAGCAAGTAATATAGCAGAAAGTTCCCTTCCCTTTCCTCATTTGTGACACGGTCCAAAAATTAAATTATTTCGTAACATGAATAATATTAATATCTTGAATCAAACTTGGATAACATTTTTTGCAGTTTATCTCCGAAAGCGATACGATCCTCCGTTTGCTGTATTGCAACACTTTGCACTTTCATACGTGTCACATATTTAGACTCGCTGTGACGTTGAAACCCAATAACATGCTAATGCTTCTAGTATGTTATACATACTGTAACAGCTTTAAAGAGTTGCTCTTGATATCGGTTTCAAAACATAGGTTCCGAATTTCTAAATTGATGAAATCGAGATGAAGCTCCGACACTATGAATAATTTTATATTTAGTACATGGTACAAATACCACTAACATCGTATCATCATCCTTATCCCTGTCAATAAATAAATATTTAACACTCAAGGCCAATAACGATTTTTTTTTCAATTATTTGAAAAATTATAAAATCTGTGGAATTCCCTTTGTTTATTAATTGTCTATTAATATTAGGTGGAAACTGAAGATTAAGCAAATCAAATTGCTACTATTAAGAACAAAGAGAAGGTTTATTACCGACTTACTGCATTTTTGTGTGACTTAAGGGTGGGTAGTTGTGGCTGTAATTTGAAGAACTTAGTTGAACATTATTTTTTATATTTATTCCAATTATTGAAGAAAGTCCAATTCTTATACCAGAAAATGGTGTCATTATCTATATCAGTAAATATTTTAAAAATTCACATTGAACTTAATTAAAAATTTACTATATATTTCTCTCGCTCTTTGCTCATTCCTTTATGTTTAGCATTTTGCTGAGTATAAAATGCTCCTTGTCACATAATCTTATCCGAATCAATTGAAAATATCTTACAACGTTACATAATGAGTATAATGAGTACACAAATTAAAGTTTACTCTCGGCCTTTACGTTTAATTAGCTGGAGTATAAATTTTGATAGGTTTAATTACAATAATAATACTACATATTTTATATACCGGTACATCGTCCTTATACACAGGGACAGGTATTTATGGAGATTAATTTTTATCATTTGTGTTTTTTAATATTGGTGTCGGCGGAGATTGTTGGAAATTGATTTGTAATCTTGGAGAAGATTAATGGAAATTTTGGAAAACAATTATTTTGGAATTAAAATACTAACTCAGTATGAATATTACTTTCCAAATAATTAACATTAAAGGTTCGTTGGATTCTGGTAAAGATGCAGTATGGCCAATAAACAATATTTTTTGCATTGATACTGTCTTTAACACGCATTCATTTAAAAAAAAAAAACTTGCAGCCCTCAAACTAACACGTTCAAATTATTTTGTGAAATGTTGAATTCTCCATCTTTTGAGTTCACTAATGTACGCGTGTCCTCGTGTAAAGGCGTTAAGTCAAATTGCAAGGTATGTAAACTTCTCTCCTTTGGTACTGACCAAGACTCCTTTGTCACAAAATACGGAGTATTGTAACTGCATCATAGATGGAAGAATAATTTAACCACTTTAACACAAGAAAAAAGTATGCAAATTAAGCTTTCAGGAATAACTCCCTGTAAAGTTAATTTGAATAATTTCGAGGGAAAAATTGTTCCGGTGCCGGGTATCGAACCCCGAATTTAAAGTCACACAGAGTTAGTGTGCACTCAAATGTTGGTTGCTTGACGGTTGTCAGCCCACTTTGAGGTCTGTGGATATAGAGGGAAAAATTGGATCGGTGTCGGGTAGAGTTCCAGTGTAGCTCAGTGGGAGAGCGTTGGTATGTTTAACCAAAGGTCCCGGGTTCGATACCCGGCACCGGAACAATTTTTCCCTCGAAATTATTCAAGAAAAAAGTAATTCTGGAGAGTTGAAATCTCTACTTATCCCAGTTTAGCGAAAACATACTTAACCTCCTTTACACAAGCACCCGCATCAGAACACCCGGAATACCATGTAATGTAGCCCATTTGGATATATAAAAAAATTCAAGTGGAAAAAAAGTAAATACTCAGAATATGAAATTCCTATAAAACGATGCAATATTAATAATTCGCGAATGAGTTCATATTTCGCTTATAGAACCCTATTTCAAGATTTGTTGCGATAGGCCTAATTTTATCCGCATATTATTAATCAGTATCACTTAATTCGTAGAGATTAACAACAATCTATTGTATATCTATTATGTCGTGATTTTCGCGATTTCTATAAATACCCGGGCCTGTTTATACACTTTCAACACTTGTTTATCACTAATGATTCGTTATTTCTGTTAAATAAACAACGTTACAGCGTTAAATTCGAACTAACAAGGTATTTGAATTTGATTAATGACTAGTATCAACTTATATCAGTCATATTCAGATTTATACTGACATCTTGCATTTGTTTTTCTTCTTGCCGTTGTCTTGTTGTGGGTGTCTTTGTGATGAGCAGTGTTGTGTCGAAAAGGTTGTGTATTCTAAAATTCAGTTGTGTGTTAAGGGTATAGAACAACACGAACTTTATTTAGTATCCCTTTTAACTTTTAAGTCATAAAAATCCGTCCCCTAAATCCTTTTATGCACATTTCATTTAAAAATTAACTATCTATCGGCTGATGCAATAACGAAAGCAATGATACTTCCCAATGATAAACTTTATTAACTTCATCTTATACAATAGTGTTACACATTTTTCCAGTTTGCAGGTCGAATACAGAATTTTCACGTCAAAATGAAAACGTCGGTGTTGAAGCAAAATTCCTCGGGCTGCTATTCTTCTTATGTGCGATTCTCACCAATTCTCTATCATTATCATAACTGAGGGGTTTGCCGGAAAAAGGGCGTATACGTCAATATGGCGAATTGAGATACATGCAATCTAAGATTTTAAAACGCACCTGAATAAAATGTTATACACGCACGCAGCCCTGTCCTGCAGGTATGTTCAGTACAATCAAAACAAAATTTCGCTACTATAATTAGCGAATTATTCACTACATTTTAAACCGTTTTCCCGAAGAAGCGCGTATAGGTCTATCCGCCTTTCTTTCGGCAAAGCTCTCAATTATCATCAAATTCTTTCTCCTTCCTTTCCTTCTTTCTTTATTTCATCCATTCACTAAGCTGATCTTGTGCCTTCGGTGGTGGAAGGGTTAATGTGTTTTATAAATGCTAGGTTTGCTACTTTAAACTCGTATGAGGGTGACGCTATGTATTTTTGTTTGTATGTAATGATTGATGCCAATCTTGATTTTTAGATTCCATTTGCTCTGTGAGTCTGTAAATCATCTTCAATTTCTCTTTCTACCAAAGCTTTATTTACTTTCTCTTACTATTTTTTTTTTTTTTTTTCGCATTTTCACAAGTGGATGCACTTGAAGATAACTAATGACAGTGTCATACATCATTCGTCTGTAAGGTCGGAAATACAGTAAATGGCGTCTGACATTCGCTTCTTTACAAAAACTGGGTTTAGTTCATATTAAATATTAGAAAAACAGAATAATTCTCCAAACAGCATGTTCCCTGCTGCTGTTGCTAACTTTAACTGGACGCTTGGCATTAAAAATGAATCCCACGGCTTTGCGATCTGCTGGCTGTAGAAACACGTGTCTACTACACGCTACAGACGTCTGGCGGTTGCACAATTCAAGGAGAGGCAATTATGTTTAGCTACTATGAGACTAAATTGCTGCTTATTACGGAATGACGTCGAGATTATTACTGTCAATTCAGACCACAAATTGCACAAAGTAGCATGTAAATTGTGGCAGATTAATATAAATTAAATATGTTAGTTGACATGATAGGAGCAACTCATAGACTTATTGTAATTCAAAGAATTCTAACAATGATATTTATTAATTGAATTTTAAAAATGAATTAATCATCAGCCGACTGAAAGCAAGTAATGGTGTGTGTGTTTGAAAATTAAAACATGTAAAGCACTGCCAACTCTTGAAAAGTTATGTGAAAGGTTGAATTTGACGAAAATTTGATCCTGCACAAGTAGATTTAGTGTACTGCGGGTTGCAAGATTGCTTATTCCTGAACAACTTGAAGTTTTCAAAGAGGTTTGGTTTGTGTACTGCTTGAGATGACGTTTATGGAGAAGGGAAGTGATTTCTATCGAAGTTGATAACTGGAGATGAGACTTGGCTGCTTCATTTCGATCCTTATAGCAAGCACAAATACCAGAGAAAGCGAAAATTAAGACAACCGCATAATAGGTCATGTTTATCTAATTTATTATCTAACTCACAAGCAAACGTTCTGATGGGGGCAAATAAAAAAAGTTCATTTTTTTCTTTCACCCAGTTAATAATGTCAAAAGAAGTGCTTATACAAATTTTGGCCACTCGGCCGCAAATACGAGGACCGTAAAAAAATAAGTTCGCCAGGAGCCGTTAACAGAAAGAAAACACCATTTCATTGGAAAAATTTATTGGAACAGACACAGCAATTGTTGAGCTATTTTTCAAAATATTTCCCACCGGAATTGAGACATTTGTTATATCATGGGATCGACAGAGAGGTGCAGACGGCTGCCAAACGCTAGTTCCGATCCCAGAAGGCTGACTTCTATGACACACGGATCCCATGGTATGACAAATGTATCAATTCCAGTGGGGGATATGTTGACAAATAGCGTAACAATTACTGTACCGTATCTGTTTCAATAAATCTTTCCATGCAACTGTGCTTTTTTTTTTTCTATAAACAGCCCCAGGGAAAATCACTTTCTGGACGGCCTCGTAATTGCGGTAGAGTGGACAAAATTTGTATAAGCACTTCTTTTGGCATTATTAACATGGTGGAAGAAAAAAATTAACTTTTTATATGCCCCCATCAGAATGTTTGCTTGTCAGTGCAACAGAGTGTTTGCTGCACCACAAAAATACACGTCTCTACATTGCAAATGCAGTCATGAATTATTTCACCAAATTAAGGTGAAATGTGTCTCTCATCATCCTTACAATTTGGACTTGGTATTATGCGATTTTCTTTTCCTGTTTACAAAATTGAAGGCATACCTTCGTGGTGTGCACTTGTAGTCTTCAGAAAAAGTGATGAAAGTTGTGTAGACCAGGCATGTTTAGTGCGGGCATTTAGGTCTATAGCCTATACGAGGTACAACAGCGACGTAGAATGTTTTTTTAAGTGTATGCCTGCATGCAATTCTGAGGTTCTACGTCACTGTTACACCTCGCTTAAACGATAGAACTGTTCGCGCTGATCATGTCTGGCATAGGCCATTCCCATTAAAAATAGTTTCCAATAGAAACGCTAGGACAAGCGCATTACAAACAGTGCGGATTACTTTGAGAGAGAGAATCGAAATTTGGGGAATAAGTAAACCCATGATGTCACAAAAAAACCATGATCTTTCTCTATTGAACAGCCTTCACATAATGAAAATCACGTGTTGTCTTTATGATCTCATATATTTTGTCTTAGCACTTTATCATTTATGAGACAATTTTATGTTGTTCAGTATGATTAGTTGTACTTCTAGGGCACATTACATAAAATCCAGATGTAACAGATGCACAGATGCATATTACTTACCTTAAACACAATGAAGCCAGAAAATTACAGAAAACGAAGTTTTCTCTTGTTCGTCTTCCTTGGTGCGTAATTTTCCTATTCTGTGACTGAATGTTTTACGTAATTTTTAATACCTCACTTTTGCACAATGACGTTTATGCAAGAGGCTATTAATCTTGCAAATGTTTTGTGCATGTATATTTACCTGCGAGAGCTGCAAGTTTGACACCGATTATAGGAATCCAGCAGAGGCAATCCGTAGCAACGATTATGACGAATCTCTGCGCCACTGCCTTGTCCTGTCTCTCCTGTGTGGACCGCAGAGACAGGCCAGAGGAACGCACTACGCGGAGCATTCTCCAGTAGGCGAAGCTGATGAAAAGCAGGGCCACTGTATTGAGTGCGATGAACATGGCAGCCGAATATTCCCAGCCCTGCGGGAGGAACACAGCAACTTAAGATCATTCAATTTTGACGATACCAGACATTACAACAAGTAATGAAGTAGGGTAAATTTGCCTAATACCGTGATACCCCTAATCTCGTGATACTTTCCTTTAATTGAATGTCAGTGAAAACTTTACCGTTCAATCATAACGCTGTATATGTTTCTCGAAAGAGTGAATTTTTCGCCTACTTTTGAGATATCGGTGAACAATCCCGCGGCATTCGGTGAAAAATAAGTATCACGGACTAGAGGTATCACGGAATTAGGCAACTTTACCCTACTAGAAATTCAGAAGCACAACTGAACGCTGACTAAATCTGCTTTCCATACAAAAGGCCTGGATTCAAAAGCCTACGAGTGCAAATATTGGAGCTGTCTAGCTGATATTCAAGGAGACACTTCTAATTCACTTACCAAACATATTTGGACCAGATTTGGAGCTAAACATATTTGGACCACATATGGAGCTAAACTGAGAAAGATGCATTTTAAAGTGCAAATAATAAATTCACATACATACTTATTGCAAAATATTAAAGAAGATAAACTTATGAATTCTAAATGACCAAGTGGACAACTTCAAATACTTGGAGTGTACTATAAGCAGTAACATGAGCTACTGCCAGGAAGTCAAAAGGAGGATAGAAGCTTTTAATAGAAGAAGGAGCATCTTCTGCTGACCTGTGGAAAAATAACTAAGGAAGAGACTAGTGAGTGTTTTGTGTGGCGAGTCGCATTGCATGGTGCAGAAACATGGACATTACGACAACGTGAAGAGAAGCGAATAGAAGCACTTGAAATGTGGATAATTATGGAGAAGAATGGAACATTTGAAGTAGACAGACAGAATAAGAAATAAAGCTGTGTCGGAAAGAGTGAGTGAAGAAAGAATGATGCTGAAACTGATCAGGAAGAGGAAAAGAAATTGGATGTTTCTCTGGCTGAGAAGAAATTGCCTACTGAAGGATGCACTGAGAGGAATGGTTAACTGGAGAAGAGTTCGGGGCAGAAGAAGATATCAGATAATAGACGACATTAAGATATATGGATCATATGCGGAAACATAGGGGAAGGCAGAAAATAGAAAAGATTGGAGAAAGCTGGATATGAAGCGAAAGACCTGTTCAATTGGAGGTTGCGTAAACAAGTTTACGCATCTGTCCCCACAAAAGGAAACCAGAGGTGTCAAATCAGGAGATTGAGGAGGCCAAGACATAGGACCGTCTCTGCCAATCCACTTTCCTGGAAATTGTTCAAGTAGCCACGCACACGATATGAATTTGTAGAGTACTCATGAACTTAAGAACACATACGCCCTCTGCCGGTTTAATATAGCACTGCATTGAATCATGACGTAGAAAAAAATTTGAATTTGTTCAGTAGTCATGAACTGAAGAATGCATACGTCCTCTGCCGGTTTAATAAAGCCTCTGAGGAAAATATGATATTAGAGAAAACGGTTTCTTTTGGTGTCCCATACAACCTCCCGGAGTTGAATTACTTTTCACTCTGTATAATGTAAGAAAATATATTGCTGATTAAATTCTGTCTTCTCGCTACGAACTTTTGCAACAACCAAATAAGATTGCTATTTACTCGTGTCAGCTGTTTTGTATGTATTACCACAGTCTAGTATATACAGTCACGAAGCTTGAATTTATGGGGGTACTAGGAACAATAGACTGTGCCGGTACTATTTCGCATTGTCTGTAATGAGGGGATAGTAACGATTCTAGTGGTTAGCAACTATCTATGATCACATATTTACTACGCATTGAGCTTCGTGACTGTATATACTAGACTGTGGTATGACGGTGGATGCGTAGGTCTACTGTTCACGTAAAAAAAGTTTTATTAGTCAGAATATACTACGTTAATAGATTTTCTTATACGTGCGACAAAGTAACAAATGAAGTGGCATAAACCACATGTCCCTATAAATATTGGTTTCCGAGAATTATTTAATGAATATTCACATAATAAAGCTCTCTTATTAATATACAGGCGTCTATTCATGAGCGACAAGAACGAGGGGGCGGCGGGGCAAGACGAAATTATATTCGTGGAATGAGAAGAACTTGTTAGGGCATGCTTTGAAATACGATTTTATGAATTTCAGTGAACCCTACTTCACGCTTTGAAAGTATTGCACTTTTTACGATTTTATTGTCATTAGTTGAGAGCATGGTTCGAGTAGCTGATGTTACACTACGTCGACCAAGTCAAAATTAAATTTATAATTAGCAGACCTGATGTAATATAAATCACTGTTCAGAAATTTACCATTGGCGTAAAAATATTTGTATCTAGAATTATAGGCCTATACATTTTGTTTAAAATTGAAAGTAGGAGCATAAGTGGCCTATGTCTTTAAACGCGAGAAATACCTGAATTTGATCAATAGTGGCAAACTATTATTTTATACAATACACGGTATTTAAAACATAACGCATAACTGCAATTAAAATTGAAAGAAGGATTTTGGACAAAAAGCTGAGACACGTCAAATTTTAGGCCTATATTTAGAAAGGAATATGGAACTAAAATATTTTTGAGACTACAGTACGACTCCAATTCTGTGGATGGTTTTAAGCGTACCGTGGCTTGGTAAACAATGATGATGCCAGTTCAGTTCAGACACTGAGACCGAGTACATCACAGACAGTAAAGCCTTGGTTTTTCTGAACCTACGAATGCGACGTGCGAGATGCCGGGCCCGTTTCGCACAAATCCGGACTACAGGAGACATAGTGAGTGGTTTCTATAACTGCGAGATGCGAGGTCTGCGCACCTCGCAACTATACAAAACCACTCACTATCTCTCGTGTAGTCCGGATTTGTGCGACGCGGGCCTCGCACCTCGGATCTCGCATGCGTCGGTTCAGAACAACCAAGACTTTAGAGATATCTGTCAAGCGGGACATCCTTAAACATGCAACAAAAACTGCAAGTTATTCGTCGAATTGAAAATGGCGAAAAATTCAAACGCATCGCAAGGAATTAGAAAATTATTGTTCCCACGCAATTTATAATGTCGCTGCCTGCAGGGCTAAAATTTCCACTGAAACTCTAATGACAATCTGGAATAAATTACTGACATATGAAGTCGAAAGGGCGTCTTCTGAATAAAGAAACCTTGTGTAAAATCCACCAGTCATGCTGCAGGCACTACTCTTACCAGAGCTGTTTGTAAAATAATATTAACTTTTCTTGAAGAGCAGTGTAAAACTATACGAGTAAGTTTGTTAGGAACTCGTTCAGTACTAAAAATATTACAGCTGATAAAATGAAAAGGAAAGCTGTATATTTGATAGGCTATATGAAGATGTAATTTGCTGTTAGTATTAAAGAAACTCGATGGTGTAGAACAGCAACTTCATATCTTCGTATATTATAAAAATAAATTTTAAGGAGAGCACAGAAACATTTTAGTATCTTGATAACGATAAAATATCTAACATAAGAGGATATTTAAATCTCTTCTTGTGAAGTTTGTGTCCGTGCCTTGACTTAAGGTGTGTTAGCAAAAGTTTCGGGAAAATTTCTTTATTGGGAATCAAGTGAAATCACATTGTGTTCATTAATGTTTTTCATATTTATTTGTGGTACTATCGTGATTATGGGTCTTTTCCTAGTGCGCCTGTCTAATTGAGATAATTTTAGTTTTGTCCTTTAGACATGCAGAAATTTTATACCAATAAATGTAACTTCTACTTCTGAAAAAGAGTTTTAAAATGTTACATTTGTTCGGGTCAAATTTCTGAATATTTTAAAGGAAAAACTAAAATTCTTTCAATCATTTATCATACTGCACTGCTCTCTTAAATTGACTGAGCATATTGGAAATTAAGTCAATGGCTTTCTCAAAACACGCTATGAAATGTTTCATACAAAACAATTTTTATCTCGAAAAGGAAGCAAAACTTGAAAATTTTATTAAACCTTTTTGGTCGAAATATCTCAAGTAATAACCTCCTGAAATTAATGACAATATTTAAGGTTCATTCTGTATATTTGTCGTTTCTATTGTTGACGGGTATTGAATATTGTTTAAAAACACATCATGGTGTCAGAAATGTTCATGTAAAATTTCTACCTCGGGTCTCGGAGAGATGTCGGTGCACAAATTCTAATCAAATCCCAAATCTTTCCGCAGTGAATATGAAGAGAAAGCAAGAGTCACTGTTGATAGTGATTCGTCCGTCGGATGGGTACGTTAAGACTGGCAGCCCCCTTGGTGCTATTCGACAGTAGGTTATGTGCCGGCACCGAGTTGCCCCTTCTCCCTTCCTCACCTCCTTACCCATTCCCTACACTACACTTACACGAACACTTACACATACACTTACCTAGTAGACCATACAACTCTTCACAGGTACACATCATGCATAACATGGCCCGCCAAAGTGGTGTGCAAAATAAAAGTGGGTCGCAGTCCTGTCATCTATCCGCAGTATGAGGAACCGGAATCACCGAATCAGATAAGTGAAGTGGGTAGGCATTAGATACATACACACATTAATTAATGTTCTGATGAGTATGTCTAAACGCGTAAAGACCTTACATGTCCTTCTACTTGATACGATAATAGGAACATTACCCAGCAGTTCAACCTTTCTAGCTGCAAATACATATAAGCACAACCATGACGCACTTTCTCACAGTTGCAATTTATTTTCGTTAACTTCCGTCGGGATCTACATGGCGTGTTTGGTAATAGTGACAGAAAACTTACGTCAGCAAAGGGATCCTGCACGTGGAGAGGCAGACAGACTCCGTTGCCTCCGTAGAACTCCTCCCCGAAGTACTCGACTGTCTCCGCGCACAGTGGGAGCGCCGCCACGACGGCAGCGACGAGCCACAGGACGGCCACCAGCAGGGTGGCGTGGCGGAGCGACGGCTGGCGTCTGTCCAGCGGCCGCGTCACCGACACCAGGCGGTCACGCGTGATCAGCGTCAGGATCAGCACGGATGCCTCGCAGCTCAGCGTGCTCAGGAAACCTGCCAATTAACATCCATCCCCATAATCGACAATTAGTTAATTACTCTAGTCTGTTTTGGAAGATTTTAATGCAGGCATGTTCAGCGCGGGCATTTCTAGACTTCATACGAGGTGCATGCTATTCTGAGATTCTACGTAATTGTTGTTGTTGTTGTTTTATAATGCCAGGCGTTTGACAATAAAGTCATTTGATCTCTTGCACTCCAATACTTTTCAAAGATATTGTTATGGTCAGCCACTGAAGCACAGATTTTGAGGTTAAATGCCAAGTTGTAGCTGATTTAATTGAACACCATATTTTAAAGTTTGGTGGCTACTTCATCCACACACAACCCCCAGAATGTCTGGAGGACCACACCTCTGTTGGTCGATGGGTCTACTAGACCTAGTTGGGAGATCTTGTTGATCACCAGCTTTCCCTCTTTAAGCCACTGGATGACAATTTTAGTGCCATAGCAGGTCAGCACTAGAAACAGAAAAGTAGAAAGAGGAGGAAGGAAAGTGAAATGAACCTCTAGGCCTCGAATGCTCTAATACCATTGGGGTCGAAGAAAATAAGAGTTCAGTCAGAGGACTGGATAGGAAAGAGTAAAGAGGGAATTATGTATTGGATAGAGAAAAATTATACCAAATTCGGTCATTAACTCATCAAGCTGACCAGTGCTAATTGATGAGTAGCCCCTCCCTTTAGTTTAGCTTGTAAAATTATGCGTAGTAACAGCTGCACCACGGGAAGGTAGGCATGGGACATTAGGTATTTGTCCAAGTTGGTTCCCTAAAGCCTTCAATGGGAAGGATTAATGGCTCTCCCCCCTGTATTCGACAAATACCCATTTGCAGCCATTCTACGTAGTTTTTGTACCTCATTTAAAGGCTATAAATTCCTGCGCTCAACATGCATGCAAAATGTAACGTTTATATTCGTCCTACTCAGTGAAGAATAGTGAAAATAATACAGAGAGAGGCAGCGAATAGTTAAAGCACTATGCAGGGGTCGTCGGGGAACAGAATGGCCGCAATCCATTGCTCGACTCACCGGTAAGCTCTAGCAGTGCTGGCGGGCGTTCAGTTTCATTACGGTAGGCCTAAATTATTAGTTAAGAGTTACCTAATGAATGAATGAATGAATGAATGAATGAAGTTGAAAACTGATGTAGATCTTACTTTTCATCAAAGCAGCTATTGAAAATGATATCCCGCGTTCTCAATACACACGTTGCATCGTCTTAAAACATTTAGAAACTCTGAAGCCTTGGTTTTTCTGAGTCGACGCATGCGACCTGCGAAGTGCGAGACCCGCCTCCCACAAATCCGGACTACACGAGAGATAGTGAGTGGTTTCTATTAGTATATTTGCGAGGTATGCAGACCCTGCATCTCGCAGTTATAAAAACCACTCACTACCTCTCGTGTAGTCAAGATTTGTGCGCGGAGGTCATCGCACCTCACACGTCGCATGCGTCGGTATCTCCGCCTCTGAAATTTCAGATATCACTCGCCTGATTTCATTCTCCAGGAATTTAAGATTATGTGGATTATTTTTGCACACTTCCTGTTTTAAAGTTCCCCACCGACAGAAATTTACGCGGGCATCTGGATCCCCTTGTGTTAACTGATGAACCAATGACACCTTTTAAGGAAGAAAATGTAGCATTTTCAGTTCCCGTAATGCCAATCTTTGTGAAATACCACGCTCCTGCGCCAATAGGCGTGAAAATTTTCTCAGGCTGGTTTCAATTCTTGCTTGAATATCTGCAAGCTTCTCCTCTGTTAATACCCACTTCTTGTCTTCCCCTTGTTCTTCTCGTCTTTTCCTCGTTCTCCTTGTATTTCCCTTGATCCATTTGTACTATCCTAGTTCGCTCTGTTTCGACAACTGCGCCTACGACACTCGGCGGCTCGTGTATCGACATGGTCTTCGTAAGAATCTTAAGGGTTTGCGATTGGGTAGGCCTACGTTGATGTTGGATGTGAATAGTAATTTGACCAACATGGCACAGTGAAAGCGAGCAGAAATAAACCAAGGTTAGATATCATTTAAATATAATATATAATAATGTATAATAGTATAATTAGACAAACTATAATAGAGGAAACTGAATATAAATAACAAACCGTGGTAACAGCCTATCTGCAAAGAACTTTTCTGAAGGTACAGCAGTGGCAAAAAAAAAAAAAAAAAAACCGAACCGACCCTTGTAGCTGATTTCAGAGCCTTGTTCACTCGAGAGTACGATAGACTGGTAACTAAGACTTTCGTGGTTCGAATCCTGCCTGGGAAGGAAACTTTTTTTTTGTTCCTTATTCAAATTTATTCCCAATACCTTTCGATTGCAGCGATATTTTACTATTTAATTAACTTATTCTTCCCAAAACATGAATTTTACCAATCGAAAAATATTGGGAATAAATTTGAATAAGGAACAAAAAAGTTTCCTTCCCAGGCACTCTATCGCGCTCTGGAGTGAACAAGGCTTTGAAATCAGCTACAAGGGTCGGTCCAGTTTTTTTGCTACTACTGTACATTTAACTGTGCCACATACAATAGTAAATCTATTACTGGCTTATGATCAAGGAGAGATAATATATAACCCTATACAGTAGGGGAGAGTCGGGTAGTATCGGACAGTGCGTTTCTTTCATCTACCACCATATGGTAGTACCTGAATGACATGGTTACGTTTCTCTATGCGACATCACAGAAACGTAACCATGTCAATCAGGTACTATCATCGTGTGGTAGATGAAAGAAACTCACTGTCCGATATTATCCGATGTCCGATACTACCCGACTCTCCCCTATCACAAACTTTAGATATTTAATAGGTAAACGAGAGGAGGAGTGTTCCTATGAAATCATAGTACAAATATTTATACATTATCACTAGACGAATGTCAAACTACAATACCCAATACTTATGTTCCCAATCCGGATCATTCGAAGTGACCAACTCGGTTCTCCCTTCCGTGTATCTGTCTCCCTTCGCTGTCGAAATTCCGAGTGACTGTAACTTAAAATTTAGCTATCCAAGAATACTCTGTTTTCGCCTCTCTTCGCTTACCAATGTACCTGTGCTGCTACGACGTAACGGATATGAAAGGAATGCCCATTGAAAAAGATGGCGTTGATGGATATGAGCCACAACACATCACACTTCTCGTATCATAGCACTATTCTTGCCTTGTATGATTGATTTAATTGAATTTCTAGTGTGTCGTGATTTGTAGTCCAATATTATGACAGCATACACAATCACATTTCATTTTTCGCACCATCCTCACGTAATTATAAGAAATTATATGCTGTAAAGCTATGCACCTATAGACATATGAGCACACTCACACGTAGTTGTGCATAAAACTATACACCTGTCAATTTTTTTCCCCAGCTGGTACAGATATATAATCTCTTGAACAAGTTGCTATTATGACTATATAGTCGACAGGATTCTTTTCGTTCCAAACATTCACCACATGCATCTTCCGACTTTACTTACTTCCCAGAGGAAGCCATTTTCTACTTCTTTAAAGTCCATTCCGTAGACAATT
Organism: Periplaneta americana; assembly: GCF_040183065.1. NCBI lineage: Eukaryota > Metazoa > Arthropoda > Insecta > Blattodea > Blattidae > Periplaneta > Periplaneta americana. Next base: position 91,455,051 of record NC_091121.1, read on the forward strand.
CTTCAGGGTTTGCCCACAAAAAAATTGTCTTATAAAATAAGGTCTAAGAACTTGAGGCCATAACTAACTACATATAATTTCTCATCAACAACTATACTTATTGGTTCCAAAGAATCCCTGTCAATGTGTGCTGCAGTAGAATCTTAATGAATGTATGCATTTCGTGTCTAATTTATCTGACTATAATTTAAAAACTAGTGCAATTATTTTGTGCGGTACCTCGCTTGAAACTCTCGTACTAAAGACAAGCTTAAAGAAAATATAAAAACAGAAATTAGGAGAATTATGGAAGGAGAACTTTCATGCGTGAATGCAAATTTCATAAAAAAAAATATATCAGGAATATGTGAATTCAGACGGATATAAGTTTGAACAACTCCTGTACCTGAATGAATAAGAAATAAGAATTGTGAGAAATAAGAATTGTGAGAAAGCTATCATAAATCAAAGTTTACAACTAGGAATACTTGAAAGGCAATGGGTCAGAAGCTGTTCAATCCATACCGACCACGCATGCATGGTTCGTGCGTGCATTCTCTTCGGGAAGCCGAAAGCGACGCTCTGTATATGTCAATTTAGGACATTCATGTTTCTGTTACGCTATGATTAAAAATAATTAATTAGGTAATACTGCACTATTATTAATTTATTCTAGCACTCACCACAGGCGTTGCAGACAGGACTATGTCGCCACTGGAAGTCGTGTCTGACGTAGACATCCCTGTAGTGCCAGTCTGCAGACGCTATAATCATCAGGTATATACCCATCAACAAATCCGCCAAGGCAAGGGTCTTGATGTATAACGAATGGACTGGATTTGGTTCCCGGGCCACAAGTCGCCCCAGAAGCACGACGGTGTTACCAGCGCAGGCCAAAACCGCCATAACCCACACACTGAGAACACAGAAGTTGAAACACCATTGGTAGACAGCAATGAAACAAAAGAGTGTGATCCTTTATACATGGCCATTCAGTAACAGATGTTACAAGAGTGCCTAATTACTAAGATTGAGAAATGGCTACTATACTTAGGCCTATATTAACTAAAAGAAACGCAGAGGCATTTGAATTGCACTTTTCGTCTTAATATTCTAATAAGAAACGAAGTTAAAAGGCACTATATATTGTGCTACAAATAGATATGTAATTAAACGCATCTTGAAATGATTACTTACTTATTTAAAAATGGCTTTTAAGGAAACCGCAGGTTCATTGCCGCCATCACATAATCCCGTCATTGGTCCCTATCCTGTACAAGATTAATCTAGCCTGTATAATCATATCCCACCTCCCTAAAATCCATTTTAATATTATCCTTCCAACCACGTCTCGGCCTCTCCAAAGGTATTTTTCCTTCCGGCCTCCCAACTAACACTCTATATGCATTTATGGATTCGCCCATACGTGCTACATGCCCTGCCAATCTCAAACGTCTGGATTTAATGTTCCTAATTATATATATATATATTTTTTTTTTTTGATGTACCGAAGTACATATGATATTTCCATGCAGATATTCTGCGTCATCATATGATGAAAGAGTGATGGAACGGAGAAAAATTCTCTCCGGCGCCGGGGTTTGAACCCGGGTTTTCAGCTCTACGTGCTCATGCTTTATCCACTAAGCCACGCCGGATACAACCCCGACGCCGTTTAGAATCGTCTCAGATAAAGCTCCATCTCTTGGGTTCCCTCTAGTGGCCGCCCTCTGCACTACGTCATAGATGTCTATGAACGCAGGACCAAAGTCCATACATGTGTTGAGGTGCACTCGAGTGAGTGACTGTTTAGCCGGGATCCGACGGTATGGGCGCCGTCTTAAATCACTAAAGTGATTTATTACGCATATCATATATATTTTGATGTACCGAAGTACATATGATATTTCCATGCAGATATTCTGCGTCATCATATGATGAAAGAGTGATGGAACGGAGAAAAATTCTCTCCGGCGCCACTAATTATGTCAGGTGAAGAATACAATGCGCGCAGTTCTGCGTTGTGTAACTTTCTCCATTCTCCTGTAACTTCATCTCTCTTAGCCACAGATATTTTCCTTACGTTTCTCTCGGTGCGGCTATCGCGATGATCGTTCAACGATGATCGTGTATTTCCTATGGAGCTGTTTTGCTTCGAGCGACTGCCGCTAGAGTCGTTAATGACGATCGTAGTCTTGAATAGTCGATGAGGAAAAAGTTGAATATAATCGTCAGTCGCTGTTGTGAGAAAGACATGCATCATGGGTCCTTCGTTTTCTGACGCGGATAATGAAATTGTTCTCGAAGAAGTGGCGAATCATTCCTCACTGTGACAGCTGTCACACGCGTCCTACAATGATCAAAGGGTCAAGGACAATATATGGGCTGAGTTTGTCAATAAAGTTGGAAAATCAAGTTATTAATTAAGTTATTTAAATTTTTTATACAGTCTTTCTTCATTTTTGAGCTCAAGCAGACGGTGTTTTTTTTTTGCTCTTTTCATCTCCTATGTATGGAGAAGTATTTCGTCGTCTTCCATCTCCTTAATCAAAAGGCATTTAAGTAATCTTTTACGTCTACACATTAAACTCATTCCGTTAAACACAATCTTCCTCTAGAACGATGCGATTGCGAATGAAAACACGCGACTAGTGAAAAATCAACAAATCGCAGACACTCCGAGGAAAATGGTAACCAACGATTATCGTTCAACGTTTCATCGTTCAACAATTATTGTTGAACGATCATCGCGATAGTCGCACCGAGGAAAACGTACCTTAAGAGTCTTATTCTTAAACACCCTTAATCTCTGTTCCTCTCTCAAAGTGAGTGTCCAAGTTTCACAACCATACAGAACAACCGGTAATATAACTATTCTATAAATTCTAACTTTCAGATTAGAAGAAGAAGAAGAAGAAGAAGAAGAAGAAAGAAGAAGAAGAAGAAGAAGAACTGAGGTTTTTCATATGATTCCATAAAACGAGTTATCAAAAGGAAAATTAACAGCAATCACCACACTAATTCTCCAAGTGAACATCAAAATTCAAGATGGAAAATTTACAAGATTTAAAATCCATTCCTGATCTATAACGAAAATCTGCTGTGGCCATGTTCAGACTGATTACTGATCATGACTGTCTTACAAAACATCTACATCGAATCGGCTTATTGGACTCTGCTAAATGTTCATTGTGCAATAAAGAAGATGTCATGTTCATGGAATATCTAAAAATCTGTGAATCTCTGGAAAATTTTATGGACCTTACATCTAAATATTGGGAAGCAAGAAGGAGAATGACTTCAGTGTTCAATATTGAGTATTAGACACGCACACACTTTCAGATTTTTTTATACCAGACTAGATGACAAAAGTTTCTCAACCGAATAATAACAGGCATTTCCCATATTTATTCCCGAGTGTCATTTATATTTGTTACCGGTACTGTTGCTCCAAGATATTTGAATGTTTGCACTTCTTTGAAGGATAAATCTCCGATTTTTATATTTCCATTTCGTACAATATTCTGGTCACGAGACATAATCATATACTTTGTTTTTTCTGGGTTTACTTCCAAGCCTATCGCTATGCTTGCTTCAAGTAAAATTTCCGTGTTTTCCCTAATCATTTGTGGATTTTCTCATAACAAATTGACGGCATAGACAAGAAGCTGATATAACCCGTTCAATTCTTGAAATGGTTACTAACAACAATTAATATAATTAACAAAATGAATTGTCCGTTGCCTAGAAACTCAAAGACAAATGAGAAAAATATTCGTAGGAAAATCTTTTGAGGCGATCCGGTATAGCTAGTCACAGTTTCATGTTCATCAGTTTTACTTCCATTTAGATGGATTAACTCTTTTAGCTCTACTTTCTTCGTAATGTCTTTCAATTTACATGAAATCCCGTCTCATTTAAAAATAATTAAATTTAAGTGAGAACCCGAAGTCTCCACTGAACAGGGCCTAAAGCCGTACAGTTTTAAAGAACTACAGAAAATTCAGACATATTACGTCGCCGGAAATGAAATATACCGCAGCTGATATTATAGAGGGAACCAGCACATATTGAGGTGAGTTGTCATCTCAGAGAGTGACTTCATATACCGCGGGCTGATGTATTGCTTAATTTCCTTAGCCGAATGCCCAACAGAATCCCAACCGCTCTATTTGCATCAAATGGTAGTGTTTCTGGAATACTTTTTGGAAATAAAGCTCATTTGAATCGTACTTCTAAGGAAGCTGCGTGAACTTTGAGGTGGAAACTATTTGTTTTATGTGAAACACAAGTTGGTTAGTTGTTGATAGTTGTATGTGATCATGTCGAAGTCGTGGTACAAATAAGAATAACGATTAGTTTTGTGCGATTCTTACATGAAAATAGAGTCGCTTAGATAAAAAAGAACGGGACTTTTCATCAATTTTGGGGTATCTGAGTTAAGAGTGCTTCCATATTATATGAACGATCCTTCATCTATACTAATAATAAATCTGCAGCCGAAATTTTTCTGGTAATTTTCGATTTTCCAAAAGTAATTGGTCCTAACGTATATAATTAACCACCCTGAAACCGAAAATTGTTGTTTGTATGTCTTTCTGTCTGGATATTTGTTACCTTTTCACGCGATAATGGCTGAACCGATTTATATGAATATTTGAATATAAATTAAGCTCGTTGTAACTTAGATTTTAGGCTATATGGCATTCAAAATACTTTATTTGAAATGGGAGTTATAAGGGGGCCTGAATTAAATAAATCGAAATATCTCGCTTATTATTGATTTTTATAAAAAATGTTACATAACAAACGTTTCTTTAAAAATCATTTCCGATAAGTTTTATTCTTTGCAAAAGTTTGATAGGACTGATATTTAATTAGATAAATGAGTTTTAAAATTAAAATAACGCTATCTAAGGCGGTGCAATGAAATAAGAAAAAATGACTTCGTCTATAAGGGGCCTTGGACAACAAAAATCGAAAGCTATGAAACATAACCTACAGAGAATGTTTCTGTGTTTGTATGAAGTAATGTCGAAAGCTAAATTAACCGATTTGTATAATTAATTATTATTTCACCATTGGAAAGTGTAGTTTCTCTGGATGGACATAATGCTATAATGTTATTACAGTAACTTCTGAGTGAATCGAGGACAGGTAAGATTAAAATACCTTCTTATGCGCAGAAAACTTAATAGGTTATTTTGTACATTCATTAAATTATGGTTGCATGTAATAACAAATAAGGAACATCTTAAAGGAATTGTCATTGCACCAAATGAGTGCTCTCTGGACCAAAATGATCGCATTTTAATTATTTAAATACAATTTAAATTAAATAACATATTAAACGATTTATCCTTCTATCAAACACGAATGTTCCCTGGATCAAACGCCTTATTTTAATTATGTAATTACTTTATATTTATTTCTAACAGATGCAGCGTAGCGCACGGGTACGGCTAGTCGTTTAATATGAGTATATATAAATATAGAAATTATCACTTGCGTGGAACAATGTAGAATTCTAGCGTTAAGTTGAAAAATGAGACTTGTCAAATGACAATTCTCCTTTTTTCTATAACGAAGTGTTTCACACGCTTCGAGATTCAGTGTTAAAAAATGATCCAACATCCCAAGATTCTGGGAGTGAGTTGGGACACAGTGAAGATAACCAAATTGAACAGTGTGTTACTGAGGTGTCACCTTGTTTATAAATACAGTGTAATTGTGTACTTTTTTTTATTGGGTTATTTTACGACGCTGTATCAACATCTAGGTTATTTAGCGTCTGAATGAAATGGTGATAATGTCGGTGAAATGAGTCCGGGGTCCAGCATCGAAAGTTACCCAGCATTTGCTCATATTGGGTTGAGGGAAAACCCCGGATAAAACCTCAACCAGGTAACTTGCCCCGATCGGGATTCGAACCCGGGCCACCTGGTTTCGCAGCCAGACGCGCTGACCGTTACTCCACAGGTGTGGACCAATTGTGTACTTTAACTTTTATATAATAATAATAATAATAATAATAATAATAATAATAATAATAATAATAATAATAATAATAATAATAGCGATAAGACAAAGTATATGATTATGTCTCGTGACCAGAATATTGTACGGAATGGAAACATAAACATTGCAGATTTATCATTCGAAGAGGTGGAAAAATTCAAATATCTTGGAGCAACAGCAACAAATATAAATGACACTCGAGAGGAAATTAAACGCAGAATACATATGGGAAATGCCTGTTAATATTTGGTTGAGAAGCTTTTGTCATCTAGTCTGCTGTCAAAAAATCTGGAAGTTAGAATTTATAAAAGAGTTATATTACCGGTTTTTTGTATGGTTGTGAATCTTGGACTCTCACTTTCAGAGAGGAACAGATATTAAGAGTGCTTGAGAATAAGGTTCTTAGGAAAATATTTGGGCTAAGAGGGATGAAGTTACAGGCGAATGAGAAAGTTACACAACACAGAACTGAACGCATTGTATTCCTCACCTGACGTAATTACGAACATTAAATCCAGACGTTTGAGATGGGCAGGGCATGTAGCACGTATGAGCGAATCCAGAAATACATATAGAGTGTTAGTTGGGAGACCGGAGGGAAAAAGACCTTTGAGGAGGCCGAGACGTAGATGGGAGGATAATATTAAAATAGATTTGAAAGAGGTGGGACATGATGACAGAGAGTGGATTAATCTTGCACAGGATAGGGACCGATGGCGGGCTTATGTGAGGGCAGCAATGAACTTGCGGGTTCCTTAATTTCCTTGTTTTCCCTAATCGCTTGTGGATTTTCTCCTAACATATTCAATTCATCCGCATATACAAGAAGCTGATGTTACCCTCTGTGTTATCCTCAACTTTCCTATTGCCGTATTCTAGAGGGAAGTTAAAAATTAAAGGTGATAGTGCATCTCCTTGCTTTAGCCCGCAGCGAATTGGTAAAAGCATCATATAGAAATTGGCCTATACGGACTCTGCTGTAAGTTTCACTGAGACACATTTTAATTTATCGAACTAGTTTCTTGGGAATACCAAATACAATAAGAATATTATATGAAACTTCTCTCTTAACCGAGTCATATGTTTTATGCCTAGATAAACAAAAATAATCTTAGGAAAGACAATTCTCTCACAGGGTGCGAATTAAGATTTCTGATGAGGGGGGAATAGAATCATGGATGGAGAATACCATGTAAAATTATTATTATCCTAACTAGCCGTACCCGTGCGCTCCGCTGCACCCGTTAGAAATAAATATAAAGTAATTACATAATTAAAATAGGACATTTGATCCAGGGAACATTCGTGTTTGATAGAAGGATAAATCGTTTAGTATGTTACTTAATTTAAATTGTATTTTAAAAAATTAAAATGCCATCATTTTGATCCAGAGACCATTCATTTGGTGCAATGACAATTCCTCTAACATGTTTCTTAATTGTTATTGCATGCAACCATTGTTTAATGAAGATTGACATATCATTTAGTTTTAATGTATACACTTTATATTACTTGCTATATGTTTCCATTGAATTATGGTAGTAACTTAATTTTAAACCCTTGTTTTTTACGTCTTCAGTAAATGGCGCTTGACCCATATGGTTCTGAACCCTTCAAATAACTTAAATAGTGATATATATTATAGTGATATATAATTATATTCCTTTCTTTCGATCTCCTATGTACCATTGCCATGGAATGAATAAATGTGTTTTTTCTTTCTGCTCAAAATTTTCATATTTTGCACATAGGAGTTATTGCAGGAACAACAACGCTATAATCTGAGGTGGCGGTGAAAATGTGTTGTTATTTTAGAAGTCTTTTATATAATTAGCTTTTGATATTACTTCATACAAACACAGAAACATTCTCTGTAAGCTATGTTTAATAGCTTTCGATTGTTGTTGTCCAAGGCCCCTTATAGAGGAAGTTATTTGTTTCCATTTCATTACAGGCCAATAGGTGGCATGGTTATTTTAATTTTAAAACTCATTTATCTCATTAAATATCAGTCATATCAAAATTTTTCTTAGAATAAAACTTATCGGAAATAATTTTTAAAGAACCTTTTGTCATGTAATATTTTTCATGAAAATCAATAATAAGGAAGATATTTCGATTTATTTAATTCAAGCCCCCTTATAACCCCCATTTTAAATAAAGTATTTTTAATGCCATATAGCCTAAAATCTAAGTTACAACGAACTTAATTTATATTCCAATTTCAATATAAATCGGTTCAGCCATTATCGCGTGAAAAGGTAACAAACAGACAGACAGACAGACAGACAGACATACAAACAAAAATCTCAAAAAAGCGATTTTCGGTTTCGGGATGGTTAATTATACATATTAGGACCAATTATTTTTTGAAAAGCGAAAATTACTAGAAAATTTTCGGCTACAGATTTATTATTAGTATAGATTCGATACGGCTCAACGCTTGGTCGCACTGAGTTGCTTGTCTTGCATCTTGATCATAATAATAATAATAATAATAATAATAATAATAATAATTATATCCATGAACAGGCTTAAGATAAGATGTGTAATTCCTAAGTTACTGGTTGTTGTCAGCTTGCCGGTGACGATAATACATCAATATTATTTTATATGCTTACTTTATACTGTACTTTATGAAATATACTGTACTTGTATTAAAACAATTATATTTTGTGAGATGGATATAAGTTGTTACTGGCTGGAATGTTAATATGAATTTATGAGAGGGGGATAATTTACCAATGGGGGAATCCCCTCCCGTTAATTCGCAACCTGCTCCTTACTCGTCAATGGCTAAGTTCATATCGTCGCTTAAGAACCAATACCGCGTAACTGACATTTTTGGTCAAAACTGTTTTTTTGCACAGATGGTACCTCAACTGTCGTCTGCATGCATTGACAAGCGCGGGAATTTGATTGCATGAATGGCCTGCGTGCGAAGGAGGGGGGTACAATACCGCGTAACTGAAGTCACGAGAAGTCTGTAGGAAATACCGCGTATCTGACAACAGATATTACGTCTACTCCCTGGCGCCCTCAGTACGGAAGCTGGTTCTCGTTACTGCTTTGTAAAATTGTGTCAGCAGTGTGTAATATTCTGAGAAGATTAAAGAAGTGTTCAGTTTCAATTATTTAAAAGGTAAATATAATATAATTATTTCACTAATGTCAATTGAATGTTAGTTGAGCTGAATTGCCGCAGAATCTCCAAGTTCATTCATTGAAATATAGTACATTTAATATTTTATTATTATATAGGCCTACAAATACAAGAAAAGAAATGGACAATGAATCAGACGACAGTCAGTTTAGCGAGAACGAAATCCTATCTGTGCTATGTTCTGCATTTAAGACGGGAGAAACTTCTGTGAACATTAACAAAGGTATGGCATAAGAAGTATCACAGTTATTAAACGTTTATTTTTCTTCAGTTACGGAATCATAACAGCAAACTTAATTTAAGTACTTAATATAAATAATCATGAACGGGGCCGCTAAAATAATTTGCGCTACATTTAGTGGTGCTGAGCTTGGTTCCTTCCATTTCCTCCGGTAGGAGGAAGATCTAAATTGATGATAATATTTACTACACATGTTTTTAAGCCATTTATATCACATTTATAAACACTAGTAATCTCACCTTATTCGTAGGTGTACTGCCTGATAATTCAAATGCAAAATAAAACCGTCCTTCTGGAAATGGGCTGCTGCAGATCAGGGATTATCCGTCCAGTGTTACCGGTAATGTTATGATCGTATTATGCAGTCTGGTATGATTTAAAGCAACGCTATTAAAATAATACAGCTAGAAATAGGATAGGACAGAAACTGAAGACAATACCATGTCAATGAGGGATCTACACCAAATTTCGGAAGCGTCTTCAGATGTAGACGACCGCGAAGAATTCGTGAGTGCTACTTATTCTACATCTTTACATTCGTCAGAAAAAGGTAAAGAGAAGAATCTACAAGCGTTTCATGGAAATTTGACAGAAAAGAAAAATAAGTTCAAAGCCACAAAAGGGTAAGTGGAAGAAAATGAAAAATAGAAAACTTAGAATAGAACAGGCAGCTTATCTTAGCTACAAGAGATCGAAAGATGGCAAAGTAACACATGATACGAAAAGAGATGCAAGGAATTTGGGGCCAGAGTGTAGTTATAAAATGTGCCAAAATTCGAAAGTAATGGGCTGTAATTTAATTTCTAATGAGAGAAGACATCTTTCAGGCATTCTGGAAATCTATGACTTGGGAACAGAGGACCGTTTACGTATCAAATCTACGAAAAGACCTGACAGTACAAATTCTGAATCGAGAAGAAAGAGAACATTTGTCTACAACCTAAAAGTTGATGAGAAAAAAATTCAGGTTTGCAAAAAGATGTTTCTGTGTACATTGGGAATTAAAGAATGAACTGTGCAATATTGGTTAGCTAATAGTACTGATGGCGTCCCTTCAGTAAAAAAAAGTAATGTTCTCGTGCAAAAGCACAGAAAAAAAGGGCATTAGTAGCCTGCCTAAATTACAGTCACATTATTGTATATAGAACCGATTGTGCCATAGTTTTTATGATAGTATTCCACACTAGGGTTACTCAAGGATTAGTTTTTGTGATTTCAGCATAGGCCTATAATTATTTCTTTATTGTGTTTAACGAATACTGTGCCTGAAAAATTATCATCATTATCATATTTTTATATGATTTTCTTTTCATTATTCGCAAGTCAGTCAAGTCCATTGTCAATAATAATAATAATAATAATAATAATAATAATAATAATAATAATAATAATAAAAATAATAATAATAATAATAATATTATTATTATTATTAATTATTTTATTATAAAATTATATTTGTCAGCAACGTTTTAGCAACAATTCTACTTATCTATTCATATACGTAGTGTGAAAATAAAGTACCTTGTATCAGATTGTCATTATTATTATTATTATTATTATTATTATTATTATTATTATTATTATTATAACAACAATAAACATTGAACTGTGTCTTCTTTTTCCTTTCCCATAGTTTCAGCATTTGATTGACTAAGAATGCAGCAATCATTTCTGGAACGTAATCTAGTGCTGATTCAAGCTACAGCCTACCGACCTTGACCTCAAGTCAGATGGTAGGACAACAATTCAGATAACACATTGACATATACAAGAGCACGAATAATATTTCCAGAAGGCAGTTTTCACGCAAAGAAAACGCTTGCCAGCATGTGTCCTGAAGCTGCTAAAGTTGCCTCACAATACCGCGTAACTAACAAAATGTAGTCAACGGCAGAGTTCCAATACCGCGTAAGTGACATGGCCAAATGTCTACGGCCATGATCATCCATTTTCACTCAGTTACAAATTAGTTATGCTATTTCATAGCCATACACCACTTTTCAAGACTATTGCGTTGTTTTTATGGTTTTTATTCGGTTTTTTCCTTCTCCTGTAAAATTTACATTTTGTCAGTTACGCGGTATTGGTTCTTAAGCGACGATATGTCAAACATTTCTCGACCTGTCACGCTAGATACACTGTGAACTTCCATTAAGTGAGGTTGGTACATAATAACTTCTCACATAACATGCTTGACAATAAATATACATCTATGCTTTAGGCAATATTCGAAACCTCGTCCATGGTCCTCAGAATGTTAAAAGTGCGCCTTAATCAATGAGTACTTCACTGTTGGTAATGCACTCGAAAACCTAGAGGCTCGGATGTAAGCTTTCAGCAAAGTGTCTGTTCTAAGTGCCACAAATATTGACAATCTGTTATTGAACTCTTCAATCCAAACACACACTTTAGAACATGCTTAGCTAAGATAGGTTGCTGGCCACTTCCTGTTTTTCATAACTTCTCCATGTCTCTCATTCCATTGCAATTAATTTGTGTACGTTGTCGGATTTTTATTTTATTTATCTTAAAGTGCATGTCGGAGTAATAAGAAACTAAGCTGACAAGGACAGTTGAATTCAAGTTCTTTCAAAAAGAAAGCAGAATATCTCAAATATTTTAAATACACGATTTAAATTGCCACTTTAGAGAACTGTTATCTAGTCAATATGTTGTGTCAATGTCTTTCATCTGTAACATTTCAAAACCTTTACAAATTCAATTTTAAGAAGATGACATTTTAAAGAAATGTAGGTTATATTTAAAGATCATAATTCTTTTAACAAATATGAGGGAATCTGAAAACATTCTCAATTAGAAAAGGCTGCACTACTGCTCACTAAAACTCAGAAATACATAGGCCTAATTTAGAAATCATGACAGAAAAAAAATATATACGGCACTTCATGGAAAACGTTCAATTAAATCAAAAATGGTATTGAATAATAGAATTATGAATCAGGTATTTAGTTCCCAGATTTCTTATAATTGGGAAATTACTTGCAGTGAAAGGTTTATAAATTCTAAAACATGTGTGACACCATTACAGGAACATTACGAAATGAGACTAGAGCAGAAACAGCAAAAAAGCCATGCCAGTTCCGGTGACAGCATATGGAGCAGAAAACTTGGCCATGATTAAAGACGGCAGAGATGAAGTTCCTGAGATATGTTACTGACCACACCCTCAAAGATGGCATTCCAAGCGACACTGTAAGACAGCGGTGCATATTCAAGTCCGTACGGGCTAAAGCACTCGGCGGGTGGATTGCTCTGCGCGCGAATTAACTTTCTTCCCCTATTAGTGCGCAACGAAAGCGGGATAGGGGTGCAAAGTTGTCCATATTTTATTTAAAAATATTTAAAAGTGAGTTGCGTTTAAATTGTAACTGACTAGTGGCTTGTGCAGCAAATACTGCAAACTAAGTCCATAAGAATTTCAAATAAAAATTGTTCAGATTTATTTTCAATGAAGAATACCAGACATTTTGAAAGTTATTTGCTTCCATAATAGTGAAACATACTCCCTCTGAATGTTTTTTTATGCCAAATACTTTTCCTTGAACCTATCCGTCTTCAGTTCTTGAGTTTCAATGCGAAATCGCAAGTAACAATGTCAGGACGATCAGAGAGTTTTTCATATTGGAGTAATGCAGTAGCTATTTCGGGTCATTGCGGATTGTAGGTGAGAGTTAAAAAAAAGTAAGGTTTGTCATGCTTTGAACAAAAGACTTAGCATCTTGGTATAGACGCTGCATGTTTCGTGAACTACCCTGAAATGTAGAGGGCAGAATCACTTTTTCCCACTAAGAGATCTTGCTGAGGTGATCAAGAGACTACAAAATCTTGTAGGCCTCTTATTTTATCAATAAGTAATACCTTTTGGTCTTTTCTTATGAATTGTAATTTTTTGCGCTTCTTCCAGACAATACTGCTCTACCAAATACTGCTGGGTTAATTTGTGTAACAATGAATGTTATCCCGTATATTTCCTGTAATATAGGGTGTTGTGAGGAATCTATTGCTGAGATGCGGAAAAAGAGACGAATGATATGACAGTGTTGTAGAATCTTATATGCGCCCTAAATAAAATTGTCCATCTTAAATCGTTAGCAGTTTCAGTGTTTCATTCGTTGCTGGTTACGGGAAATAAACTTACTCATCACGGTAGCAAGAAGTGAAATGGCCTTCTATTTTCCCTACAACAAAATTTGCTTGGCAGCGATCACAAATAATCTAATCGATTAAACCAAAGAAATATGAAATTAATTTTGATGTAGTTTAAAGACGCAGCTAAAATAGAAATCATGACTCATTTACTACCAAGGAAAATTACTGAATCAGACATATAAATATATATATATATATATATATATATATCACATCGCCATTAAATATATGAAAAAGACCCACACCACTTGATTAATAACTATAAAAGTATGTCATTTTTGTTACCTTACGTAGGTTTTATAGTTTTTAGAAACACACACACACACACACACACACACACACACACACATATATATATATATATATATATATATATATATATATATATATATATATATAGCCGTTACTCTTAATTATAGAAATGAAGATCTAATATAAAATATTCTTTCTCTGCGTCTACTTACATAAAACCCCAAAAAGTTTCACTTTCATATCATCAGTATAGCATTATGTGTTGCATTAACTATAATAATGTTTCATTTTTAATGGTAATAACGTCATCAAACATTCTTGAGTTTTGTAGTTCTTAATATCCAATGCACAGCTGTACTCGGAAAACTACAGACCAGAGAATCAGACCTGTAAATTATTTTTCATATGTTATAAAAAAATTGCACAAATAAAGATCGACATATTGGCATTATGATGGGAAAGAATCTGACCCATCTGAACTATAATTATGTCAGCTATCCTGTAGGTCATGGCCTTCGTGTAATAGCCTTGTTTATTGTAGTGTGTGTTTTGTTTTATCCTGAAATGCAACACGGTCGACTTGATGCTCGCTTCGCTTAAGGATGCGAACATCAAGTCGGCCGTGAATGCAATTAATTAGTTCTCAACACTGACGAAAGATGGATTTTGGAAAAAAGGAAAATGATGTAGGAAAATTGACATTTCACTGAAAACTACTATTTTTCCGAAAAACTTTGGGTTCCAAGCTTCAAAATGAGGGGTGATTTATTAAAATCCGTTCAGCCGTTTTCCCGTAATTTCCATTACCAGTTCAAATTATATATATACTGTAGATATTGGAATTGAATAATTTATACAGTCTAAAATATTATACAAAACAAATACGAATAGGCCTATAGGTACTAATGAAATTTCTACATTGTTCCAAAACTTTGACATCGTTTTTCTCATAACATAGGTTTCAAACTTAAGCTCTTATTGCATCCAGAACCTCAATTAGAAAAATGTATATTGTGTGCAATCTTCAAAACGGAAGTTTATTTGTTTTTTTTTTTTTCGATGGTAGGAAAACTTTTGATTTATAACCTGTAAGTCTATGCCAGGAATGGGCATTATGTTCCCGCACGGGCACTGTATACACCATCCCTTATTTCTCCCTCGAATATTCTACCTGTCTGCCTGTATGTACAGTAAGCAGAGGTTGAACTCTGTACCATAGCGTTCTAAATCAGGGGGTCTAGTGTGATGGAATATGTAGAATAAACTGCAGGTTTGGCTGTAATTTCCAAGAAACATGGTAACAAGTCTATTTTGTTATTACGAATAATGGTATAATTCAATGCTTAAACTGTTCACTTCAGATTTAAATAATTTTTAAGTAGGTTATTTTACGACGCTTTATCAACATCTGTGGGATTTAAATAAACCATAATAATACGAGTATTATACGGCACTTCGATCTTGAACACAAGAAGGATTTTGACGAAGATAAAGTTATAGGTAAGATTTTACAAATTATATTTGAAAATCCGTAAGTTCCATATAGGCCTATTAAGATAACTTTTGGGCTGATATTAAATTATGGTATATAGAATAAAATCGTTGTTACATACAATAATGAAATGTGTTATTTTGATGTAATTTTTGTGCACGTTGAAATAGTGAGAAAGTTTTCAAGAATCTACAAGAATAATTTGCTAATGGAAAAGCCATCCCACAATTGCTACCAGTTAAAAATGCAGTCCGATCAATATCGCATTTCAAACAGATAGGCGAGTCATAGAGAAACGTCTTTTTCGAACGTCAGGTAAAACCAGCAAAGAACTGTCTGGATTATTACCTAATGAAAAGTCTAACTTCGTAACTACGCAGTTGAGATGCTGCCAATCTTCGAAGCCACGCATGCGTTCGAACTTTTTTTTTCTAAAATGAACCTGATGAAAAATATTGCGTGTACACGTCTAACAGTCTATCATCTCGTAACTGCTTTATGTTTATGTAGTAATAATATTCACCCTAAAATAGACAGACTCATCCTGACCAAATAGTATAGGCGATTTAAAGATTGTAAGTGATTATAAGCCTATATTGTGACCATATGAATGCCTATATTATATATTTAACTTGCTTTTAAAAGTTTAATGTAATGGCATGCCGCATTAGTTCTGTACATCCCTAAGTGGAAGAGAAGCCGATGTAAACACGTCGAAATACTGTGGAAAGAGTGAACTGGATTATATTTACCTCCCCTCCCTTATACGCATGCCTAGTCTATGTATTCTGAATGAAATTTAAGAAGATATATAAACAGAAAAATTACTGGAAACGTGATAAAATTAATTATTACGAAATTCGTAAAACATACAGGGTGATTCACGAGGCATTACCGTCCTTTACTGAGCTTATTTCCGAAGACATTCTGAGAAAGAAATGTCATATAAACATGGGTCCTATTCTCAATATTTACAGAGTTACGTTTCGTTATTAGAACGCATTGCTGTGAACGCGTGATCTTGGTCAGCGTGGAGTCAGCAGCCAGCACGAGCTCTACGGAAATCAAAGATAGGCGTATGCAGTTACGTAGCGCGACGAGTGCCGTTCACAAGCGTGCGGCCAAGTGTACTCAAGCGGACGGCGACATTTTTTTAAAATGTGTTGTAAACTCTCCAAGACTGTAAATTAGGATGCAAAATTGAACTGCAAATAATTAAGTCGGTGGAAGTGGTGTAATTTGTAACAATTGTTGTGATAAGTGCGTAACAATAATGTAATTTTCTAGTTAAAAATAGAAAAAGATGTCTGTACGAAGCAACTAAGGAGTTCACAGCACATTTTTAGCTTCATAATACTTGCCAATTAAAGAAATTATACTTCTGAATGATTCATTCTCTATTTGTATTATTCTTTTACCTTCAAACTAAAGAAAAAACGTATTTTACAAACAACTTTAAATTAGTGTAACTCTGAAAATATTGAGAATAGAAACTATGTTTATATGGAATTTTTCGCTCAAAATGTCTTCAGAAATAAGCTCCGTAAAGGATGGTAAATTCTCGTGAATCACCCTGTATTGCAAGAAGTATGCTTTAAGTCTGTGATAATTTTCTAGAGCTCCAAAAACCAATATTCTGAAGATTGTATCTTCCTAAAGTTAATTTTCCTCAAAATACTCTGAAATTACTTTTTGTCGGCGTCGACGTCTGGGCGTCGGAGTACAGCTCCGTACATGTTTACTGTTTATAGATGAAAGAATTTTAATTAGAGCACCAAGTCCAATTTAATTCGGCTGAAGTAATTTTAGAGGTTACAAAACAACGAGTTTTGCTTTTTTGCAACTTCCGCACATGAAGGTGTGTAAGACAAGCGACAATGTTAAATTTGGTGGCTAGTTTGGGAAATACTTAGCCTGTAATTCCATTAATTTTGTGCGGTGGCAGATCATTAAGTTAGAGCGCGACACCTGGAAGCAGCGCACTTACACGACACGCGTATTTGTCAGCCCGCGGACAACACAGCGCCTCACAAGCTGCTGCCACTCTAATTGAGAGACATTCATTCTCCTTCCGCTTGCCACTCTACAATTCCAGGTCCAATTTCCAAGTCGCATACACCCAGTGCAACTAAATAAAAGAGAAATCACACATTGAAGCTGCACTGTGTTAATTTTCGTAATAGATGGTTAGATTCCATTACGTCTCGTCTGTCTTCTATGCAGGAGTAAATTGAAAAGTGAAAACGCAATAGTTTAGTGAAAATCAAACATAAATCTACGTAAAAATGAATTTTTGGTCCTACAGAATATATTTGTTACCATTCTGTAGGACCAAAAATTCATCTTTACATGGATTCTTCGCCCAACAGTGCATAATACTGTGGAATCTAGGCAACCAAGTCACTCAATTGAGTGCACTCCTTGCATAATGGCAGTTGACTTAATATATGCTAAAATATCTGTCGAACTTGAAGTCAGGCCACAAAGGGAAAAACACTAGAGGAGAGGGATTCTATCCGGCGTTGTGGATTGAATTTCAGAGTAGCTCAGTGGTTAGGGCACTTGGTCCATAGAACTAAAGACTCGGGTTCGATTCCCGGCACCGGAAAGAATTTTTCTCTTCTATTAACCACTGAATATGAAACAGCTTATAGGGTTTCAAGAGTGAAGTCCAACAAATCCAGATTATAAGTATACATTGTCAGAAACTTAAATAATTCCTAAAATGATACGGAGGGTCTTTACGTTTCATGACTAGGCCTACATATTATTGGAAGCTTGCGCGCCAGTGGTGGGTCTGGCAAAGTGAAACATCGTAGGTTGGAATGGAATGGAGTGGAATTTTCGGGAGTTGAGCGCTATGACCCAGTATTGCAGCTTTTCAAAAATCTTGTGCTAACCCTCAAGCTAGGTGCATTCTCAAACTCACACTGTTTGTCTACATTAAGGTTCGCTGCGGTCCACCGCTGTGGAGTAACGGTTAGCACGCCTGACAGTGAAATGAGCCCGTGTTCAAATCCTGGTAGAGACAAGTTGCCTTGTTGGTGTTCTTTCCGGGATTTTCTCTCAACCAATTGAAGGAGAATTGCTCGGTAACTTTCGGCTTTGGACCTCGGACTCATTTCGCCATCATTAATTCACATCATCATCATCATCATCATCATCATCATCATCATCATCCACACAATAGCCCAGGTTCAGTTCACGGTGCGGTGTGCTGTACTTGTACAAAAGCGCGATCGTTCGGCTGCCCAATCATTCACAGAATAGGAGTGGTAAGTACAATAAGCCTCAGGATGCAGTGCAAGCCTTCGGGTCTGTCCTTCGTACAAGAGAAAAAAAAATTCGCTGTGTACCCAGGTTCCTCCGCGTGTCGCCAGCCGGCGTTCGGGGAATACTGTGGAATGATAACGAAAAAAAGAACTGTTGACGAAATTATGTACATTGCTAATATGGTGAAACGAAAGAAACCCGAGAAAAACCCTAACTGCAACCTTGTCCGCCACAAGTGTAACTATGGATGTTTCAATAAAAATCCCAGACATGACCGAGACTCAAACTCGGACCGCTTGCGTGACAAGCTGGATATCTGACCACTCTACTACCACGGGAGACAACATCATAGGTTAGTAACTAATTATTATAAAATCGTAGTTTAGAATATATTTATTTCTACTTTCTTCTTTTAGTCCTATTACAAAAATTGTGTTTCCTTGTTTAAATATTCAAATACTTCCTGCTTTTCGTTCTGTAACCTTTTTACGTAGGCTGTTTTGGATATTAGGCATTAAGAGGTAATGTAATTATTGTAGTACAACCTCGGGCGCTCGCGATCGACCGAGCAGATGTTTCAACCGATCGACTATAAAGTGTCAAGTGCATGCGCTCGAGCGCATCCTTTCCCTGCTGCCTTCTTGACAACCGAAGACTGATCGGAGAGCTCCTGTCCGTGAGAGTTGATTACCGTAAAATCTGTGACGTAGGCTACTACGATGCATTTGGGAATCTTTAATATAGCAAAAGAAAGTAGAGAATTTCATTAAGTAGTTTTATAATAGAAAGATATATTGTACGAAATGGAAATATAAAAATTGGAAATTTATCTTTTAAAGAGGTGGAGAAGTTCAAATACCTTGGAGCAACAGTAACAAATATAAATGATATTCGGGAGGAAATTAAACACAGAATAAATATGGGAAATGCGTGTTATTATTCGGTTGAGAAGCTTTTATCATCCAGCCTGCTGTCAAAAAATCTGAAAGTTAGAATTTATAAAAGAGTTATATTACCGGTTGTTCTTTATGGTTGTGGAACTTGGACTCTCACTTTGAGAGAGGAACATAAGTTAAGGGTGTTTGAGAATAAGGTGCTTAGGAAAATATTTGGGGAGCTAAGAGGGATGAAGTTACAGGAGAATGGAGAAAGTTACACAACACAGAACTGCACGCATTGTATTCTTCACCTGACATAATTAGGAACATAAAATCCAGACATTTAAGATGGGCAGGGCATGTAGCACGTATGGGCGAATCCAGAAATGCATATAGAATGTTAGTTGGGAGGCCGGAGGGAAAAAGACCTTTGGGAAGGCCGAAACGTAGATGGGAGGATAATATTAAAATGGATTTGAGGGAGGTGGGATATTATGATAGAGAATGGATTAATCTTGCTCAGGATAGGGACCAATGGCGCGCTTATGTGATGGCGGCAATGAACCTCGGGGTTCCTTAAAAGCCAGTAAGTAAGTAAGTAAGATATTATTTTGATTCTGTGGTATACATAATTTATTATCAAAGAAGAGTGACCATTATTTTCTAATTTATATTTTTTAGAAATGATCTGTATAGCGCTAAATGCGCTGATCGATCAATAAATTGTTAAAAAAATATTTTCTAGTAATGATAAACCTGCATCACATATCTTCAAAGTGATAATTTAAACATTAATATTATTGATTGCGATTTGATTCAAGAAATGATACACTCCTTGCCTCGTGCTGGTAATGATGCACAAAAGAATCATCACCTGTGACTATTCGGACTATCATATCGACCCCGTCATTCTGTCTGCTTTGATCAAGTCGCCAATCTGTCGCACATTTGCCTACGTAACAATCTTACTGGTCGGCCGACTAGGCGTTCTTTACTTGTCGATCCTTGAGAGAATTTCTGCACTCAATTGAAGAGATGAATTTCAAAGTGTCCTAAGTCCTTTTTTTAATATTTTAACTTGCTTTATTCACGTTTTAATTTATCATTTTCAAGCCTATACAGAATGTTTCAGAAATACTTTAACAAACCTTGGGGGTGTGTCCCTCACACAAAAACAAGAAAAAAACTTCATATAAACATAGCCTATATCCGAAAATCCGTATATAACAAATGTTCAAAATGTTCTCCTTTTGCTTCCACACATGCATGCCCTCGTCGGATCATGGACTCCTTGGCAACACATAGCCATCTAGGATCAAAATGGGTGCATCAGCAGACTTGTATTGATAACATCTTTAGATTATCTAACAAAATGAATATTATTATCGGTTACAAACTTAAGGGGAGGCAGAGGTGAAATTTTGAACAAAACTGAAGAAACAATGAAAATTTGTTTTTTATTATCTTTATACACTATATTTTCATATTCCGATGTTAGTTTTTGATTTTGTACCCTTTAAAAGTATGAATTTAAAACCAAGATAACTGTATTACTATATTATTCCCATAATAAACTAATAGTTATCATTATTTATATATCTTCTCTGAACATATAAATAAAAAGAAATATTGAAAATTTCTTACAATATGGTGCATGGAGCATTTTATATCAAACGATATAAAGTTTAATAAAATTATTAATATTTACAGAACTATTGTACTTAGAAAGTTAAAACTTGGTATGTCCATTACTAATAACATACTTAGTATCCATGATCAATTTCAAACAAATCGGATAAATTTTGTGGATTTTGAAATATTCACCTCTGCCTCCCCTTAGGTTAAGTTGTTGGATTGCACTTCGAAACGCGTTAAACGTAAACTTTCATTGTTATGAGATTCTGAATTGATTAAAGTTGCAACACTTGCTACCAAGCTGACAATATCTAACAGATGTTTCATTATCTTCTTTCATTACTAACTAAAAAACTAAGGATTTTCGGACATATGTTCATATGAACATGCCCCCCCCCAAAGTTTGTCAAAGTATTTCTGAATCACCCTGTATAATCCATGTAGGTTTATTTAACAGATCCTCCTAAGTCTTGAATTACTGTCGCCTTATGTTTTTTCAAACAAATAGGAGAGAGTCAAATTTATTTGATCAGTTTTTATCATTTTTCTCATAACATGTCATTTGGACTTAGGCCAGTTCACCCCTTTAATTGTAGACAGTTTTATGCGACAGGCAATGCTCAACATGTACGGTCAGAATTTCTTTGTGATCCTCATTTGAGCCGTTCAGAGCAGAAGTGGTGTAAGTCAAAATTGGGTAATGAGGTTTTAAATAAAAATTATGTAAAATGCAGCGCAAAGCAGCAGTTAATATGTCCTTCTTGCTATCCATTGATTATTAATAGTTTAACGCACAACGGAGAGTTGCTCGACAATGTCTGCGTTCAGCAGGGACAGCGCTGAGGTAGCGCTGAAATAGAGACAGCATTGAACGCCTTGCTGACCGACAGCGCTGAAATAGCGCAAGCCAGCCAAAGTGGAGGAGGTAGGCAACAACCAATGGTGTCGTATATTCTGGAGTAGCCGAACAATGGCACGTTTCTTTATAAAAACAGCGAACATTTTGCAATCTGGTCGTTCAGCAACTCACAGCCTGCTGCTGTAACTCAGCAAAAACGAATAGCTGAATTAGTGCTGTCCCAGCTGAACGCAGCCAATTGTACACTCATGAAGAAGTGCTGCCATTTTGTAACTGCTACTAATTTGTTTCGCTTATGCACACAAAGACCACCTCGAAATCTGGATAAGACTGTCATCTAACAGTGATAGCTTCAAGCACATCATTCAAAACTGTAGTCGGTACTTCGATTTGTAACTCACCTGTTGACTCGTCTTTTTACTGTGTAAATCAATAGTCAAAGTGACGAACTTCTCTTCAATAATGCTTACGAATTAAACAATTTTTATTTTAACGAGATATTAGAAAATTAACAGCTGACAACATCGGTGTAACCGATCGATGACCTCTCAATTTGATGGCATTCTTAAGATATTTGTACATGTGCAGTGAACATATCGAAGTTTTTATTGTTGATGTTGTTGGATTGAACAGATCTTATCTTAGCTAGAATTTTTAATTTAAAAATTGTGAAACATTGGTGCAACAGATAATATCTCATTTTGAAATTTTATGGCTTGTAGTTTGTCAGTCTTACCTGGCTCGAAGTACGATACTATCCAGCAAGTGCTGCAAGCTGGAAATGCCGTCTCCTTTGGGCTCACACACGCGAACATGAAGAGCTGCAGAGCACAGCTTGAACTCATCGAAATAGCTGCAAAGATGAATATTGAGTTTAATAATTTTCGTTACAGATAAAGTAATTCTTAAAAGCTTACGGTTACTTCAATCTGATTTTCGCATACTTTTCTGTCTTGGAATTAGTTACAGCTTTGTAATTAATAAATGTATTCTCACATCACATCAATATTATGGTCAGTGGTTGTAATCCCTATGGAATGTGACTGAGTGGGTATATTATTTCAATCTAATATTCCGTTATTGCTTCAATAATTTATTTAAATTTGATTGTATATGTAAAGCCCTTAGTATTACTTTGTTCAACATGTTTTAAAATAACGCGTGTACGCTTAAAAACAGTTGACAAAGTGACATGAGCAAGTGACAATCCGCTTAGCGGTGATTCAGCGCATCAGCTTTCGGAAATAATAAAATATCTCGCGACAGGTATAATTTATTGCCTTACCTTATACGTAATAAGTAATGGAACTGTCACTACTGTATACTGAGGATCACGTAAGAGTAATTCCTAAAATACTAATTTGGCCGTCTCTTCAGTGGTGCCAACTAATACTAGATATCACTAAAAGAGGGTAAAATTACACAATGCCATATACAATAATAATAATAATAATAATAATAATAATAATAATAATAATAATAATAATAATAATAATAATAATAATAATAATAAGAAGAAGAAGAATAAGAATATAGTATTAACAATAACCATGTCTTGCTTATTTACCACATCTCAACTTTATGTCGTGGATGTGTTTTCTAAAAGATTCAAATAATTTGTGAAAGAGTATATTTTTCTTCTGGACCTCTCGCACATTATGTTAGTAGTTAGTAGATTAGTGTATGATCTAATATTAAAATGTATTTTGTCTGACAACATGAAATTCATTACTTTGATTAAACAGTTTACGAATCACGAGACCTAACCTAAAAATGTATTTTGTTTGATCACTTGAAATGATTAGTATGAATTCCAAAAACTCAACTCACTTTGAAATGTGTGCTTTAGAATATTTACTCCATTATTGTAATAAAAGTCTAAACACGAAAGAAATTAATTAAAATGTGAAATGGTATTTCTATCGATTACTCAAGGGCACGTATCACACGAAATATATTATATTTATTTACACTTAGCCTACCTGACTCTAATCTTGAAATTGTAACCACAACACAAAGTAACACATACAATAATTATTATGTATTAATATTAATACTGATTTAATTAATTATTAATATGTTCAAATTTCACTAGCTTCCAGTAATGGGCTCAGAAATCTAGAACAATTTCAATTTTCAGAATTTAAACTACTGACAACTTGTGTCACTGCTACCAACATAACAGTTATAAAATCACTACTAGTTGTAGTATTTCTCAGTACCGAAATTCAAAATGAAGTTGACAAAAGAAAATTCAACCTGCAAACTAGAAAATCACCATAATCCACTAGCTTATGCAATAATGGAGGGAAAATGATAGGTTTCACCCTTAGATTATTAAGTAAGCTGACCCGGACTATAATATAGGCCTACTTATCGTTACTGAAAATGTTCTGTTCTCATGTGTATTGCAGTGCCAAGAAATAAACTCAACTGCACTGTATAGAAGTCAATTATAAATAGCCTACTAATGTTTCAACCTTGACGTTCCTTCAGCCTGTATTATCTGTCCATAGTAAAAAAAAAAAAAAAAAAAAAAATTGCCACGCTCGAAACGGACAAAATGTAAAGTTTTATCCCATAAATCACCTATTCTTTAAAACAGCTTGAAGTCACAAGTTAAAATCTGCTGTTTAATACTTACATGTGTTCGAGATTCTGTAAGTGACGCAGCACTCGACTGTCTAGTAGCTTCAACTGGTTGTCCTGCAAGTATCTGTAACAATCACAAGTAAGGAAGAAACCTTTCGAAACAAGATATTTAGTCCAGTTACACAAAACAAAATCTAGGAGAGGATATAATATTTCGCTTATTTTACTTGCTTCAAATTAAATCCATAGAACACTCTTTCATTATATTTTTTATTCGAGGTGCTTTACAAATAGCCACATACTTTGGAGTTACTGTAATTCAATCTTCAAAATAATCGAATACTGAGCACTTCGTGACGTGGCATGGTGATGCCTTACGACAACACAGGACAACTTCATAATGAGAAAGCGTCATAGTTCCACGTGAGAATCGAACCCACGACACTGGCTTTCATATAGCATCAAGCTGTAACTTAACATTTTCATGTACTATGATCGGTAAGCATTCTTTAATTAAATTATGTTTAAATGGTTCAACAAAGCGAATTTTCAATGAAATGTAAAGTCGAAAGTTTACCATATGAATTAATATAAAAATTTAAAATATCCCTCTTAGGTGTTATCCGTTTCAGACACCATTAAGACGCACAATCCTAGTCATGTTATGTCACTCTTTTATGACAAAATTTGTAGCGTTCACGTCTTATGTATTTGTGCACTTGGATCGAAATAGTAATCAATAAAATATCAACTTCGATTCAATATGCAATGCATACATACTTACAGAGATGTGAGTAATGGGACTTCCTTGAACGTGTTCACCTCTAAGAGACGAATTTTGTTTCCATTCAGGCTCCTATAAAGAAACACAGTGCTTATTACGAAATTGTTTATTCCACACGTAAAAATGATTCTGATATAGGCTAGTAATTTTCTGTTAACTACTATGTTGAGATATAATACTGTGTGGCACAGAAGTCAGTTTAACATATTAGAAACATTACTAATTGTAAAACTGAAATAAATAATTATTGTGCAAAGTAACATAAGGACGTGTTTCCTCCAAGATGTCCGTAATCTGACAATGAGACACCTTTTTCATTTGTACTGTTAGATTGGCAGTACATATTCCCCTTTTGTATCGACAGAATTCTCCTGAATTAGTTTTTGTGTAATACCACAGTCTAGTATATACAGGCACGAAGCTCAATAAGTAGTAAATATGTATCCATAGATAGTTGCTAACCACTAAGATCGCTAATATCGCCTCATTACAGACAATGCGAAATGATATCGGCACAGGTTACTGTTCCTAGCACCCTCACAACTCAAGCTTCGTGACTGTATATACTAGAATGTGGTAATACGTAAAATGAATACAGTATATAAATTGAAGTAGGCTATGGTACGGTAAACAAAAATGCTAGAGTAGTTTGTTTTTTGTTTTGTTTATTGTTTGAAGCTACTTAGTTATTATTTTGAGTTGAATAAGAGTTGAAGAAAAAACATAATTGTTTTTTTTTTTTCAGTTGTGAGATTGATACCGTATTCATAGATCATTTTGACTCCTGAACAGCGAGTGGCATTAGTACAGCTCTGTGGGGACAATCACAGGACAACTAGAGATGCTGCAGACGAGTATCATCGTCGTTATCCTGACATTCCAAAACCATCATACCAAAATGTAGCCAAATTATTGCACACATTTAAAACAACTTTAGTGTAGTCGATAAGGAACCAATTGGTCGTCCCAAATATGCTACTGAAGGGCAGCATTCAATAGACGTGATTGCGAAGATGACGGCCAGCCCTAAAGGGTCAGTGCGCTATGTGGCTCGAGAAAATAGTATCAGTAGAGAATCTGTTCGCAAAATATTGAAATCTGGAAGTTTTCACCCCTACAAATAACACATTTACAGACAATGCAAGAAGAGGATCCATTCAAGAAGAGAACATATTGAAACGGGATCACTCAGCGTTTGCGTACTGATCAATCCTTCCTTCAGATGTTATGTTCAGCGACGAATGCTTATTCTTTCTGGATGGACACGTTCATACACAAAATGCACGGTACTGGTCCTAAGAAAACCCAAGATGAATGCGTGAAGCTAACAACTCTGGTACTCTAAAAGTCATGGTGTAGTGTGAAATACTAGATGATATGGTTGTGGGATCACATTTCTTTTATGGAAATGAAAACCAACACACACATGGGGAATTTCTAGACAGCACTGTAATGGAGTTCCTGTAATGATTTGTCACTGAACAAACGGATAAGAATGTGGTTTCAACAAGACAGGGCCACGGCATATTATGCTCTAACAGTTTGCCAGACACTAAATGGGATGTTCGGTGTGCATTGGGTTGGACGAGGTGGACCTCAGTCATGGCCTCCACGGTTACCAGACTTCACACCCCTTGATTTCTTTCTATGGAGATTTGTGGAGATTTTTTATATTTTCACTTTTGTTGAGAAGGAGAATTAGACAAAACCAGACTTATGCTGTTCTCACTCTCAGCATGATACGCAATATGCTTCTGTTTGATACTTTTGTTACTATGAAGAAAGGAGTGCATGTGGATGAAGTTAATTTGGATTTAGTTGGAAATCTGTACGATTCGCCTTTGCCAATAAGTCAGAAAAAACTGGGTGATATTTTGAAGCTTGAGAAGTTCATTCCTCCAGTGTATAAGGAGTGGTATGATCATATTCGTGAAGTAGGAGTGGATAGTAAAGAAGGGAACACAGATATGGACTCAGAGTGACAATACTAGCATATGTATATGATATGTCTCCTAACAGCAGACATTAATATTCTTCCTTTGAGTGTGAGAACTGGATACGTTTATTGCTTAGGGGAGAGTCGGGTAGTATCGGACGTCGGGTAATATCGGACAGTGAGTTTCTTTCATCTACCACACGATGATAGTACCTGATTGACATGGTTACGTTTTTGTGATGTCGCATAGAGAAATGTAACCATGTCATTCAGGTACTGCCATATGGTGGTAGATGAAAAAAACGCACTGTCCGATACTACCCGATGTCCGATACTACCCGACTCTCCCTATATTTTTTTCTAAATAATTTAAAGGGAATTAGTTAATTTTTACTATAGTAGAATGAAATTATGTTTTCTTTATGCTCAAACACATTTTAGTCATTTTGTATCGAAAGAAATTTAGAGTTTTGATTGAGAGTGAGAACTGGATAACTTCACTGTCATTTTTTATTAATAATTCATTGGAGATTCAATTGGTATTTATTTTAATGATATAAAATGTTAAAAGATATGCGACATTTTTCAGTGACTATTAAGACATTTACTGAATGATTAAAGAAAATTACGAAAATAGTTTTTCTCTATTATCTCAAAACTACTGTCTTGGTTTTATCCATTTATCATTCTCAGGTCTTAAATTCTATTTTCAATTAGAGTAATGTTTTTCATTTGTCAAGTGACTTCTATGTCACACGGTATTTACTGAAACTAAATTGGCTCATTCGTGATTTAAGTCATGTGATATTGTATGACAACAACACTCCTAGTTCAGATATCATCCTCATAAACATTATGCTTGCATCGTCATCTTTTTCATCATCATTAAGGTCCTGTTTTTGATGACTTAAAAGTTTAGAATGATAGTGAATCTACAGCGTAAGTTGTGTCCCACAATATGCAAGGTAAGCGCCTGTTTATACAGCTTTGGAATTCAAAGCATCTTTGCTAAACACATGGTATTTCAAATGAAAATAATCCCTTTCTGTATAAACTCTGCTCCGCTGATTTTTTACCTGCGGGGAGGATGCCGTAATCTTCCTTTTGTTTACATTAATTAAAAAAAAATTAATGAATAAATTTCGGAGTCAATGTTAACCAGATCGTAACAAAGTACCCAGTGATAGCGAGGATTTACCTGAGATATAGGAAATGTTTGTTGATCTTAAAGTATACTACACTGCAATACTAATTTTTGATCATCAAAATCCGAGACCTAAATTCATTACAGTGCAAACCATCTCAGTTCTTTCCGACGAACTCACAAGCGAAATCCACTTCTTGCAGGGTTTTTCATTAGTTCTCCTTCATTTTTATTCCATTTTTGCTATTTTCGTTGTCCACAATTGTTACGATACTGGATCCTGTTTTCTGGTAATCAAGTATTACAATTCAGCAATCTATAATACCCTCATCTCAAGTTAATAATTCATGTTTTGCTCCTAATTTTATTATTGTGTTTCATTTCCTATTCCCCCAGCATAAAAGTTTCCTATCAGTGTTTAATGCAAATTCTTTTCTTTATATAAATCATCATACAGTACTAACGTGAAATTAAAAATTCCAAATTATGGTTTATTTAACGACGCTCGCAACTGCCAAGGTTAGGCTATATCAGCGTCGCCGGTGTGCCGGAATTTTGTCCCGCACTTTTTTTACATGCCAGTAAATCTACTGATATGAGCGTGTCGCATTCAAGCACACTTAAATTCCTTTGACCTTGGCCGGAATCGAACCCGCAACCTCGAACACAGAAGGCCAGCACTATACCAACTGCGCTACCGAGGCCGACAACGTAAAATGAAAAGGCTACAATTGGATATATATATATATATTTCAATTCCAGCATTTCAAAGAAAACAGACAACAAAATTAATAATAATAATAATAATAATAATAATAATAATAATAATAATATGGACCATACGTAGCCTAAATGTGATAAACACCGAATCACTGCTAATTGGCTATATTAGATTAGACAAGAAGAAAAATTTGGATATTTTGAAAGAATTAAATATTGACCCAATTTGAGAAAAAATTCAAAATTATAGACAGAAATGGAAATCTCATATACTCAGGATGCCTAGAACAAGGATACCATGCCAAACACTAAATTATCACCCATTGGGAAAAAGGTCTTTGGGATGTCCGCTGAAACGATGGAGTGAGACGACCAGGCTTAACACGTGATAGGAATAATAATAATAATAATAATAATAATAATAATTAGTAATAATAATAATAATAATAATAATAATAATAATAATAGTTCTATACATCAAAGTCCATAGAGAACTAAGACCTGCCAATCGACATTTGGCCTCAAGTTCACATGCCTTAGCATTGGTGAGTGATTAACCAACCAGTACGGGAGTAACGTGTGGTAATGGTTAGCACAATCTCCCAAGCCCTTATAGCTAAATCATGAAACTGGATTTCTCTGCTCACTGTAGCTCCCCAAATTTATCACAATGTTGAGTGGGACCGGTCTCATACATTGCCGAAATTTTATGACAAAAATTTCCCTCAAATAGACAAGAACTACCTCTTATTCTGAAATGGTAGTTCAAGGTGAGAAACTAGAGTTTGGGACAACTAAATCTATAATAGGAGGAACACTGACAGTGGAACATTATATCCTAAGAATTTTACGTAAGTAGGATCACGTTTTCTATTAAATTTACCTTTTAGGCATAGTGACCCTTCGATATAGGCTAGATGTATTTACGTCAGTAATAATGAAAATACTTCAATTACTAAGTACTTCAAACAGCAGAGGCGCAAAATTAAAAACTTTCCAATAACATTGAGGTAAATACCACATACTAAATTTGGATTTGACACTTTAATGAAAGTTTAGCGTCTTCCGAGTTCGAATGCTGAATACTAATAGGCGGAAAAAATTAAAGCTAGATTCTAAACTGCCAGAATGAACTTTTCATTAACCTTAGAAGGATCTAAAATAGGAATAACATAAAGAAAACGAAACATGAATATGAGAACTTTTACAAATAACATCGCTATTAATAAAATTAAAGAAGATTACATTAATAAATACTATACATACGGATAAAGAATAAAAGATAAAACAGTGTCTAAAAATGTCACTAATTAAATTAGATAAAGATAAAGGAACAAAGAAAGACATCCCATGAGTTGGAGACAGTAATGGGACATAAAGATGAAAAAAGTTCTCATGAGCAAATCTATGAGGATGATGATAATGAGGATTGACAAATATAAATCAATACTGTTCGCAGTGTCTTAAACTTAATACTCACAAGCTGAGAAGTTCAGGAAGATTATCAAATGTATCATTTCGCAGCACCCAGAGTTGATTCCACGACAAATACCTGGAACACAATTTTAAGAGTAGCAGATCCTCGACGTTCTATCTAATTTAAAGAAAGGGGGTTCATAATGAAATCACCAAGTCTCAAGCTCTACAACTCTGGTAGATATAGAATTTAATATATCGTCTCTGCCTCTTCAAAATTCACTGTGTTTTATAAAGATTTTGAAGAAGAAAGAAAAATGCGTTGTCATTTTTAATTCCCTCGACTTTCAATGCTACTTTCTGTATAATTTTATCATTTTCCTTGTAATTATTGAAATTATACCGAAAGGAGTTTTGTAAATCAGGGGAATTAAAAGTGACACTGCTTTTTCCTTTCTCCTGCAAAATCCTTTTAGAAACACACAGCGGATTTTGGAAGCACAGCGACTGTATCTCACGTCAGGAATACACAAAGCTGTCCTTCATTGGGGATCTAAGCTTGTAAGATAGAAATATTTTACTTTAAATTAATTTCTTGTCCTGAGTTTCTCTTCGGTATAATATGCTACATTCTTTCATCACTGGAGAAATTATTTATTTTAAATGTACGTGTTTATGTGCGCAGCAACTATTGCACTCTTTTTATGAAAAGCGCAACAAAATAACGCTGTAAGTAATTCGTAAACGCACCGCGGAAAGCATGAAAGGCGCACAGAATTTTCCTTTCCATATTTATAGACTTAGGATTTTCTACTGCTAACCACAGATAAAAGAATGCACCATTTTACTTTCCAGTAGGGTTAGAGTATAGGGATATCAGTAAGTGTAGTTAAACATTTTTGCGTTAAAATCTTGTAGGTCATGTAGACACACATGAATGCGGTTTCAGTTTACGAGTAAGTTTAGTTGACTGGCCTTTACAAACTGATTTTTTTTTCTACTCCTTCTGACATTTATGAATATACACTATTTACCAAAAAGTAATTGGGCACTGCTTTGCCCCTTTAGAATCTCGTGGTACCACCTCTTGTTACTATTGGATTATTTCGTGCAGTCTCAATAAGGAATTGAATTGTTTCTATGTTTGAATAATTTCGAGGGAAAAATTGTTCCGGAGCCGGGTATCGAACCCGGGACCTTTGGTTTAACGTACCAACGCTCTACCACTGAGCTACTCGGGAACTCTAACCGACACCGATCCAATTTTTCCCTCTATATCCACAGACCTCAAAGTGGGCTGACAACCGTCAAGCAACCAACTTCGAGTGCACACTAACTCCGTGTGACTTAAATTGTGGTTTTCTGTTGACGAACAGTGACGTGTATTATGCAAATCAAGATTTTCAGGTATAACTCCCTGTAAAGTTGATTTGAATAATTTCGAGGGAAAAATTGTTCCGGAGCCGGGTATCGAACCCGGGACCTTTGGTTTAACGTACCAACGCTCTACCACTGAGCTACTTGGGAACTCTAACCGACACCGATCCAATTTTTCCCTCTATATCCACAGACCTCAAAGTGGGCTGACAACCGTCAAGCAACCAACTTCGAGTGCACACTAACTCCGTGTGACTTAAGTTGTGGTTTTCTGTTGACGAACAGTGACGTGTATTATGCAAATCAAGATTTTCAGGTATAACTCCCTGTAAAGTTGATTTGAATAATTTCTGTTTCTATGTTTCACTGTGTTTTTCTCTATCTCTCTTTTCATATCGTACATTTATTTTATATTTATTATTTTTGTGAAATTTGGTTTGAAGTTAGATTAGTTGTAATTGTGATAATTAATGATAACGGTAGTAATAATAATAACTGTTGTGTTACTATTTTATTATTAGTAAGTATTATTTTCGTTTTGAAGATTCAAACTGTGCATAGTTATAGCACGAATGGCCGTACGGGCTCGTGCGAAGGATCTTGTGTACATGAGTTTGTATAATTTATTATGCATCAATAAATGCACTTATCTATCTATCTATAACAGCAGCCACTCTGTCAGGCATGTTCTCCACTAGTTTGTGTAGGATATCCACTGGAATGCGTCACCATTTCTCTTGCAACATGGCACTCAGTTGGACAATGGAAGTTGGTCGCATCTCCCGAGACCTCAATCGCCGGTCCAATTCCTTCCAAAGGTGCTCAATGGGATTGAGATCAGGACTCTATGCAGGCCAGTCCAACCAGTGAACATTATTGTCTGTATATCACTGCATAGTAGCCGCCGAAACATGAGGCCAACTTCCTAACGAAGGTCGAAAACTTACAAGGGATCTTCAACACAGAATAGCTAAAAGATTATAAGATTCCCTCACCCATTTAAGAGCAAATCCTGGGTAACTTTCGGCTCATTTCACGGGTATTATCATCTTCGTCTCATCCAGAAGCTAGATAAATATAGCAGTTGAAAAAGCGTTGTAAAATGACTAATTAAAAATTAAAAAAAAAAAAAACTGAGACAAAAAGACGGTATTTTCAATGAAATTCAGAAAAAATGTTGTGTGTCTGCTGCCTTTTCTGTTAGAAATTCATATTGTCCCTAGGTATCTCATTAAAGATTAGCATATGATTTCTCGTTGTATTCGAAAACAGAAGCGTAAATTATTTCATTTTTAATTTGTTGTGTTTAAGCATAACTTAGCATCTAACTCTCCCCCTACCTGCATTTTACGAGTATGAGGACATACTATACTTGGTTAGACTCGAATAACACTGCTAGGATACAGTCTTTTAAACCATCACTCCTTTTTAACGAAACACTTTTTATGAAATTTAGGTGATCATTTAATAAATAATTCATCTTCCAATTAATACGACAAGAATTCACTTATTAAAAATCAATATAATATTAATTATTCCTCGAATTCAGTTGAAGGCGCAATTTAATTGAAGAACGTTGCGTCGTATCCTAGCAACATACGCAATTTAATTACAGCGTAATACTTACAAGTGCTTGAGTCTCGGCAGCTGCGAAAAAGCACCGGGTTCGATCCAAGCGATGTGATTGTGTGTCAGTGATAGAAGCTGCAGTGAAGGTAGGGGCAGGGATAGTGGAACTGAGTCCAGTCTGTTTTCATTCAGGTACCTGTGGACAAATGCAACGTCAAACGTTCTATCAAGAGAAAAGTTCATCATGATGACTTTACCATTTTAACCCTTATATTGGCAAAACTTCATTTCTCATACTAGTTTATTAAGCTGTGTCGGACTGCAAAGAAAACAACTATCGCTATGTCCATGTAGAGATCCACTGCATTTCTGAAGACGACTCTCACAGAAGAGCGGATATAATAGCAATAAACAGGCAACAACAAAAGGCTATTATCATAGATCCAACTATACGCATGGAGAGAGATCTAAACCAAGCTCATCAGGTTGATCATGAAAAGAGGGTCATTTATGAACCTTGTATTCCCTACCTTAGTGCCAATATAACATCCCTCTCTTCAATTGGTCAGTGACAGGTTTATTTTTTGGTGCTCGGAGTTCTTTACCAAAATGTACATATAATTTTTTTAAACAATTAGGTATCAATATCATCTTTTTAAATTCAAAAAATCATCTCCCAAATTATTAAAGATTCCCTGCAGATTATACAGTTTCATTTATACAACCCAGAAGGCCTTAATTAAGGATATGCTAATTTTAAATAAAATCTTTTATTTATAAGTATAATTTTATAGTCATCTGCTAAGATTTTATTTTATAATAGATAATCAATGGTGCTTAATTATTACATTTTATTTTTATAACAATATTCATATTTAACTGATTATATTTGTTTGCTATTAACTTCCGGATCCTCGTGGTCATCCTTAATTAAGGCCGGACGAGTTATTTCTCTCTCTCTCTCTCTCTCTCTCTCTCTCTCTCTCTAGTAGCCTATTGTGAAATTTTAATTTTCTTATCAATTTTTTGATATTGTTCTATTAAAATTATAGTATATAGCCTATTAACCTGTTGTATCCTATAGGATACATTGCCAATTTAAGGGTTAAGGAATACAGCTATCAAGTCAAAGCAGGGATGTCAAAGCTCCTGCATTGCGTGCTCTCGAAAACCCGCTCAACATTTCCTCAAGAGCGATTATTGTACTTTATCTTACTAAAACGTGAACCTTGTTGGATTTGTACTGCTTTTAGTATAGTCATTCATTATCTCGTGAAACCAAATGCTTGTGTGCGCCGTAGCATATAGTAAGAACCTTATAGAGGGAGTAAGTGAGCTCGCTTGCTACAAATAGAAGCGTAGGAAGGGAGGGAAGCTTCTCAATCCACTTTCTTCTTTCCCTGACGCGCAGTCAGGTTTCACGAAATACCGAATGGCCTATATGAGGACGAAATACAGAAGCTTTGACAACCTGAGTTAGAGGACAGAGCCCTAAGATAGAACAGAATAGGACAGTGTGTACACATGGGAGGTGTACCTTCCCTTGGGAGATACAAAAGGCTGAACCTTCACGTGGTCGTGTGGAACACAATAGGGATCCAGTACATTATTTTTTATTGGTGATTCGCAATTACAGTACTTATCCTAGCTGCCATTTTGGTACCTTTCGTTCTATATTTCTCTACCTTCTCAGTTTGTCATTGTACTCATTACTGACAAGTGTTAAGTAAGTGTTTTCTTGGAGCGAAATTAAGTTAGTGCCTTCTTGGATCACGGCTATGCTCCGAGCAAACGTTATCAGTCTCTGAAATTACGTTTTTACGGTATTTATCATAATATAATTGAGGACCTAGATACAATAACAGCGTAAGTAGATTTAAGTTATTTTGAGAAATTGAAAGGCAAAGTTTTAAATTTGAGTAACTTAACAATAAACACTAGTGTGACGATTTTAATGTTACACGGATTAAAAATCAGATAATGTATTTCTAAAGTTTGTACTTAAATATCTTGCATGATTTCAAGGCTATAAATTATTAAATTTTCTCGACATACACTCTTATTGCATGGGATGCACAAATATTATTTAAATACAAGTTTTGACTAATTTATCAGATGTATATAAATGCACTATGATTGGAAAAGAGGTTTGGATGATTCTTTGAATTAATTAATATGATTATGATTCAGTTCAACGTTTTTATTTCCTTCATCACTTTCATGCACTGTTCTCGCACATGTCTCACGAGTAGGCGCCATTTTGTCCTATTCACGCTGTAGCCGAGGTGCAATGAGAGCGCAGCACATTGCAACCATTTCTGTAAGCTCCTGGTCTCTAGGAGTTGTGTGAGTAGTCTTGCGCTGTTATTGTATCCAGGTCCTCAATTAGACGATTGGCTAGTGTGTAGATTATTTAATCTGTCAGAGACTATCTTATTTTGAGCAGTGAAATTAAATGGCCACGTTATTTCAATAGTAAAATTACACACTGTTTGAAAGGAAATCAAATTTTAAATGTACAATGAATGCAAAATCTAAGTTACCGGTACATGAAACAGTTCTATAACAACGGGGTGCAGTTATGAACATAGACAAATAACATTAGGTTATGAACTTTACGTCACATGCGCTATCCATCAACAATACTAAATTGTTATATCAAAGTTACATCGAAATTTGTATCGACGCGACGTCTGAAAATAGCAGAGCATTCTTAGAAGATGTGGATGCTCCTATATACGAATTTCATGATCTTGAATTGTCAGTTTTTCATGGAGAGTAAACTGGAATTCTACACGTTAACTCATGCGTAAAATAGCTCATTGTTCCGTATGTGTTATGAAAGGGTGGTTTAAGATATGACTAGAATTGAAGAAAATAACGTTTTATTCAAGATATGCCGAGTAATGTATTTGAATTATATCGGGATTGGAATTGCTATTTCTAAGATTTTATAGTTTATACTATTGA
This sequence comes from Periplaneta americana, assembly GCF_040183065.1. Classification (NCBI taxonomy): domain Eukaryota; kingdom Metazoa; phylum Arthropoda; class Insecta; order Blattodea; family Blattidae; genus Periplaneta; species Periplaneta americana. The sequence goes on from NC_091121.1 coordinate 91,491,519, forward strand.
CTCAAAGTTAATTCTTCACAGCAAACAGAGTTATAGAATTAACTACAAAATACTTTTTCGTACAGATATTCCCACTAGTTTAGCAAATTCTAGAAACTAGTTATCGGGGGTTGTCAATGTCCTTATGAGTGTTAGAAGAAACTGTTTATAGTACTGTAACCAGATGTCTTAAAATTACTACACTATTGACCTATGGTGTTTGTGCAAGAGAAGTGTCACATGATCACGGAGTCAATATCTGCCGTCATTATGAAGCACAGCACTCGAAGGATCATAATTTCTCATCATCATCATCATCATCATCATCATCATCATCATCATCATCATCATCATCATCATCATCATATCGTGGGCTTACAAGGAAAAGGTATTAAGTCCAAAAATACCAAAAATGAGTTATTAATGGTAATAAGTACAAAAAATTGTGCTTTGTCTATTGGGAAAACGAATTAAGTCTCTACTCTTATAGTTTCTTGGTAATGAAACCTTCATAAATTATTAAGAACATTACAAACAAAATGTCGACAGGAAAAGAGTATTAAGTGCACTTAATACCTTTTGCCTGTACACCTCAATATCACTTTCAGGATATCTGTACAGGCAGAATGATTTTAGCTCATAACCTGATCAGGTACACAGTGATCTATGCCATTAACATTGATTGCATATCAATTTCATTTTTGTTTTGTTACCGATAAGCTGCTATAATTTAATGTGTAACACTTTTATTAAGCCGCCAATGCTTATCTACTATAATAGTCATTTACATGAATAAGATTTTTACATGAACGTTTTCGATACCATACCATTTTTTGTATCATCTTCAGATGATGCATCTGTAATTACTTTAATATTTTGAGTTGAAGTTGCTGTTTTTATATTGTACCTAATTATATTTTTTAATCTTGTTTTGGGATCCAGTAGGTTCATTATTAAAACTATTTAAATAATATATTATAACATTAAAAACAATACCGAAACAATATATTCTATACGTAGACCACCTAATGACAACAAGGTAGTAAATATTTAAAATTTTACTGTGGACATTCCTTTTCTTATTAAAAATGTTTGATTAATAAATTAAATTTGATATGATCTGACAATTGAACTGTGAGAAGGGTGTAACCAAAAGTATAGAATTACTCGTCTTGAATGAGTGGAACTGCAGATAGGCGAAATAAATTAAATAAAACATAACATCTAGAATAAACATGATGATTTAATTTATTATAACAATTATTATTCAGGGTGCAATAAATAAAATTAATGATTATTTACCAGCAGGAACCTCATCAGTCATAAGTGAACAAGATGCATTAGGGAAAATTGATAATGCTTTCGGAAGTGATATTGCAGATTTAGATTCTCATTACCATCCTAACTCTGGGTATTCACAACATAATGAAAAATGAGCGGCATCTGGGGAACCAACCCAAGAACGTGGAAGTATACGGAGAAAAAGGAATCCAAGCAAATGGAAACGCAATGAGAAAAAAATTAACGTAGGGAAGGCTTGACATGTAAAATAAAAACATCACAAGATGCTAAAATTTCTAAAACCTCTAAATTGTAATGTTTGGATTGAAGTACATTGAAAAAATTTCTCAAGAGCGGCGATTGGAAGGCAGAAAGACTTCATTCTCCATTGAATCATTAGCAGCACTCCAGGAAGGAGGAGAAATCGTAATAATCTTGGCGAAGGCCACTGTTTTTACGATTCCCCCTCCTTTGTGTTTGGAGGGAGTCAGAATTACCTTGCTTCTGATACAAAGTGTTTTCAGAAAAAAAATTATTCGTAAACTCTGAACCTTCCCTCTGTACGAAATATAGGGTATTTCAAAAGTCAGTTCAAATATTAAACCGCTATAAATATTATAATATTTGATATAGGGAAAAAACAAAAACTCACAGTGTTGGGCAAACAACGGGGTTTACAAAATATAGGGAAGATGTTCGCCGTTCTCTTGTTCAACGTAGAGCATTCTGACTGCAATACCATGCACAGCATTTTGCAGATAATATCTTGAAATATTGGCAATTTCTTGGGAGATGGCGTCTTTCAGTTTCAGTAGGATTGTTGGATGTGTCAGGAAAACTCGTTTTTTAAGGTAACCCCACAACCAAAAGTCGGCCGGATTGAAATCTGGAGATCGCGGAGGCCCTATTGTTGGAAAGTGCCTACTGATGACACGATCGCCAAATATCTGCGTAATTAATTGTTTTGTGGGGATAAAGATGTGGGATCGAGCGCCATCGTTCATGAAGATTATGTTTTCCATATCGTGATTCCTTAGTCTAGGGATGACGAAGTTCTGTAACATGCTGTAGTAACGCTGTCTGTCTTATTCCATTATTGTCCAAACCTGTGGAGTAATGGTTAGCGTGTCTGGCCGGGAAACCAGGTGGCCCGGGTTCGATTACCGGTCGGGGCAAGTTACTTGGTTGAGGTTTTTCCGGGGTTTTCCCTCAACAATATGAGAAAATGCTGGGTAACTTTCGGTGCTGGACCCCGGATTCATTTCACCGGCATTATCACCTTCATCTCATTCAGACACTAAATAATCTAATATGTTGATAAAGCGTCGCAAAATAACCTACCGGATCTAAAAAATTAATGGTGGAGTTAACTGGCGTATTTGAGGTTTGTTTTCCGATCAAAGTCATCTGCAAAGCTAGCTGCAATAATTTCCTTCCTTTTGTCATATAATTGTTCATGTTTATGAGAAAAACATATGCAGTCAATGTTAATCACTAGCGTAGAACACTGTGTACCTGATCAGGTTATGAGCTAAAATCATTCTGCCCCTACAGATACCCTGAAAGTGATATTGAGGTGTACAGGCAAAAGGTATTAAGTGCACTTAATACTCTTTTCCTGTCAACATTTTGTTTGTAATGGACTTAGAAGATTTCATTACTAAGGAGTGTAAGGAGCTATAAGAGTTGAGACTTAATTCGTTTACTTTTGAAATATCCTATACTTCAACGTACAGAAGGTGGCGAAAATATTGGTGAAAAAGAAATCTAAAGATGAGAATGGTGATGTTATTAATTGGCTCAAAGTAAAGTCTTTCAATTACACGAGAGAAAGTGTGCAATATAAGTGTGAGTATTCTGATGAATATAGAGCGCTCTAAATTAGTGGAGAGGGAAGACCATTTATTTGTCTAAAACAACCGCTAGCAGAATACTCAAATCCATTTCCAATAAGCTCAGCAAAGAAGAATAATCTTCTAAAATTCTGTCGAGCGAGTATCATTCCTGAAGAGTTGCATAGCTAGTACAACACTCTGCCAACATGTGACTCTGCAGTTGACAAGGGTCCAGTACCTGCTGTGGATGACAGTGGAAATGATAAGTGATAATTCTGAAGATGATTCTTGGTAAGCTTATGATTTACCCTCTAAAAAAGATCTGTCATTTAATGTATTCTTTATATAACGAAGTTCAAAATCTGTGAATAAATAGTTTCATTCAATTCAATTCAATTCAATTCAATTCAATTCAATTCAATTCGTGTTAAAACCATAATTCAATCTGCAAAACATGCTAATATGTAGCTTAATACATGTATTATTTAACAAGGAGGAGTAGATGGTTTAAATGCAAAACCTGATTTTTCATAAACATTCAAACTTTGAAGCTAATTTATCTCAAAACTATCTTTCCTTGTAAGCCCACGATATGTGACAGAAGTTTGGCAGGGTAATGAGGCAGTAGTCTTCAATACGAAAACGCTGCATTCTTCTCCATTTAAGAGGATTCCCATCAATCATTTTCTCAATGTGAATGGTTAAATGTCACATTACTCTGCTCAGAAGATATATGAAAAAAGCAATGAGAAAGAAGAACACGCCATTTTTATCGACAAAACTCGTTTCTTCTTTGGGATGAGGCAAGGCCACACGAAACTGGAGAGAGCATCGCCAAACTTGGCAGGGTGCCGTTAGAAATGCACCGTATAGTCTAAATTTCGTAAATAGTGACTTCTGGGCATTCCCATTTATGAAACAAAGAACTGCTAGTCAAGAGACTTTTGAGTGATCAAGACGTGAAAACCGCCTGGACTGTCATGTATGTATTTATTCACACTGCATTGGGTATATACCCGGTGGCAGTGATAACTAATTACACTCAATAATGACATTAATAAACACAATTAATAAAAAAAATCAATTAATAATAATACTAATAATTAATACTAACAATAATTTATAATAATAATAATAATAATAATAATAATAATAATAATAATAATAATAATAATAATAATAATAATAATAACAGGGAACATCCTAAATTAAATAAAGCACGATCACTTAAAATAACATTTAAAGTAAATCTAATTTGTATCTTAAAACCTAAGTACGAACTAAAACCCACGAGTATGATATGTTCATATCTGCACAAGTATCTTTCAACACTACACTCATTTCGCTGTCAACTCACTCACTGCAACGGGAACTACGACACAATTCACTGATTCTATCCTGATTTCGCTAACACTTCAAAAACATTTCACTGTTCAAATACTTTGCACTGCCACTATAAACTACAGGGACATCATTTTATTTTTACTAACATTTTTAATATTAACCTGTCTATACCTTTAGAGAACCGGAAACACGCTTGCTCCCCCCTCCAAGACTGGAGTTCGATGATACTGGCGTAAAACACAAATCACTCTACTAGGTATTGGAGGGAAGAAAAGTAGTTCATCCATTTACGTAAACTAGGAAATATCGCGATTTTGAGTTTGATAATTTTCATTAGGTTTTTCTTTAATCAAAGTACAGTACTGTATTAAGAATAAGTGTTTTTACTCACGAAGTGAGTTATCCATGCGAACGTATTCATTATGCAGTGTATATTATACTGTCTACAGCACATTAGCGTACAATATAGAGAAAGAAGTTAAATTGAAAAATAATCATAATATGAATATTTAAACACAATTTTGAAAATGGTGGCCGTTCATTTCGATACAGGCTTCAGTTCTTTTGTGCACAATATCGCACTATAGACTATTGCATCTAATTCCAATTGCCAGTTTCGTCCTTCGTACTAGTAACTCATGTTGAAATAATTCTGTACCTACTCTACGTACTGTAAATTCAATCTTCACTTCTGCCCGATCCGAAAATATAAAATTACTCAGACATGCTATCTACTGTCCGTCCAAGTGGTTATGCCGCAGGATTGTAGAAAGGGAGGAAATCACGTGACAGTTAATTACTTAACGAGGCCCTTTTATTTAAGTTAAATTAAACAGCTGTGTAATATTACGTAAACTTCCAATTCCTAAGAGAAATTAATGTTTTCAGAAAATAGCTAAGACAGCCCAGCTATTACAGAGGGGCGAGCAGAAGCAGGTGGGGGAAATCGGGATGCGACGTAGGCAAACGGACAGTACCTGTGCGAAAATATGATTCAATATTGAAAGCTCTTTCGTCACTGGAAAACGCGAGCATATTTCTGGAACGTACTATACTCAGTGACTCAGTACTGCTTACTATCTGCGGTCTTGGTTCTGTGTGGAGTTGGAACTTCCTTAGTAGAAGGGGTGGGAGTGAAGTACATTCAAAAACTCAGGTACAATAAAAATTGAAGTAAAAATAAAATGATGTCCCTGTATAAAGCTTCACTGACAGGAACACGTTTCACTTACACAACACACTTCACTGACAACATAATTCTTCACTAATACAACACTTCAATAACAAAATATCATTTACACCCTTTAAATACTGTGTATAATTACCGTCTAATAGTAAAGTCCTTAAGCCTATTTTTAAATATATTTTTGGTTGTTGGTAAAGCCTTTAGTAAGTCTGCAGGTAAAGCATTCCAGTCCCTGATAGTACGATTGAGAAAAGAAAACTTTCCAGTGTCCGTCCTCTGTCTTCTTTCCCTCAATTTATATGAGTGGTCGTTCCTTGAAAAGTAATTTGGCGACTGCAACCTATTTTTTATTTCTCTCCAGGCAGGCTCACCTCTGTATGTTCTGAATAGTGCGCATAATCGAATTCACGTTCATGGAAATAAGGATCTACGAATATGCATTTCAGAAATTAACAGGTAGTTGTATAGTTGTGTATTGTCCACCAACGTCTTTATTTAGACAAAGAAAAGGCCACCATTCCAGGATAATGCTTCCCCAATTTATAAACACAGAATTAAAACATCTTTAACACAAAGTTCTCTTTTTTTGTATAATCATAGTTGTGGTAAAACTAAGTTATTCTTTTACAGGCCGTGGAAGACTATTGGGATGGCAGATATTAGGACTTTTTTTTTTTTCCTTTAATGGAGAAGGGGCCCGAAGGCTTACACGCAGCCTGAGGCATATCGTACTTACCACTCCTGTTCTGTGAATGATACTTATAGACGAACGGTCGCGCTGTTGTACGAATGCTGCACATTACACCGTGAAATTAACCCGGGTTATGATAATGATGATGATATGTGATTTAATGATGGCGAAATGAGTCCGAGGTCAACGCTAAGAGTTACCTTCAATTGGCCGAGGAAAACCTCGGAAAAAACCGAACACATCTCATTAGACAATCAACACTATTCATCGGTAAGGATGTCAGAGCTATGTGGTAGTCATCTTTGCTCACAAGGCAATACCACTATAGATCTTTCAAAGTTTAGAAAATACCATTTGATGTATAGACATCTTCTTAAGATCAAATAATTCTGCTGTAGTTCCTTTGTTTGAACAATAAAAGAATTTGAGGAACTTTTCATGACGCATGAGTTTATCATCATCAAAATATCGAAAGCAAAGAGATTATTGTTGCTGTTTCTCACACTTAACCTCATCAGCCATAACAAAAAATCACAGTCTTTAACCTGAGTAGTAATTTTTTCAGTAAAAGTGATCAAATTATGCTAATCATTTCATTCTGAATAGTTTTACTACAAATGGAGTGTTTTTATTAAAATTTTCTTCAAATGAACTATCTTGCTGGGCAAAAAATTTCAAGAACTTACTACTTTTTTTTTTACTCTTTTTTCCATTATGTGAAATTAATGATAACCTTGTCTTCCAATAATTATAATAAAGTCAAAAACTATCCTCAAGTACTCTATATCCTTCTTCACTTCTTCATTATGTGAAGCTAGTCAACCGAACATGTGTGAAAATAGTCAACCGATTACATGTGAAACTAGTCAACCGAGCATGTGCGGAACTAGTCGACCGAGCATGTGCGGAACTAGTCAACCGATTACGTGTCAAACCAGTCAACCAATTACGTGTGAAAATAGTAAAACCTATTACCGATACGTGTCAAAGCAGTCAATGGATTACGAATGAAAACCGCCAACCAATTACGTTTGATAACAGTCAACGATTACATGTGAAACTATTCGATTGATTACATATAAAACTAGACTTCCGATTACGTGTGAAACTAGTCAACCGATTACGTGTGAAACTAGCCAATGTTTATGTGTGAAAATAGTCAGTCGATTAAGTGCGAAATCAGTCAACCGATTACGTGTCAAACTAGCCAATGTTTATGTGTGAAAATAGTCAATCGATTAAGTGCAAAATCAGTCAACCGTTTACGTGTGAAACTAGCCAATGTTTATGTCTGAAAATAGTCAATCGATTAAGTGCGAAATCAGTCAACCGATTACGTGTGAAACTAGCCAATGTTTATGTGTGAAAATAGTCAATCGATTAAGTGCGAAATCAGTCAACCGATTACGGGTGAAACTAGTCAACCGATTATATGCGAAACTATTAAACTGATTACGAGTGAAACTAGCCAATGTTTATGTGTGAAAATAGTCAATCGACTAAGTGCGAAATTAGTCAACCGATTATGTGTGAAACTAGCCAATGTTTGTGTGTGAAAATAGTCAATCGAGTAAGTGCGAAATTAGTCAACCGATTAAGTGTGAAATTAGTCAACCGATTACGGTTGGAACTAGTCAATTTATATAAAAGAAATGAAAAATTGCAAGTTTGTTCCGTCCAGTAACTTATCGTAATCTAATGGCTGGAACTCAATATTATAATACGTATTTAATACTCTTTAATAACGAACGTTTTCAACCACATTGGCTCTTCTTCAGATTAATATTACATATGAGAATATAGAGAATAATAGAGTATAGTGAACAGTGCTCCCATTGAGTTAATACAATATATACAAATGTTTTAAAATTAATACTACATCACATTCGGACATCGTTTGTGGATTAATATTGCATAGGCTATGTCTGCATAGAAATTGATAGGGTACAGTATACTGCAAACATATGTTTCATAGGGTAATGTACAATACGAAAAATGTTAAAATTTTAACCATTGATTAGTTAAAATTTGTTAAAATGTACGTTGAATATGTCGATGAAATCGGCGTAGCCTAATAAATGCATTGTGAATGAACAGCATGTTGATGGCTGATGAGTCTGTGTTATAGTTTTTTTATTTATTTTATTGGGTTATTTTACGATGCTGTATCAACATCTAGGTTATTTAGCGTCTGAATGAAAGAAGGTGATAATGCCGGTGAAATGAGTCCGGGGTCCAGCACCGAAAGTTACCCAGCATTTGCTCGTATTGGGTTGAGGGAAAACCCCGGAAAAAACCTCAACCAGGTAACTTGCCCCGACCGGGATTCGAACCCGGGCCACCTGATTTCGCGGCCAGACGCGCTGACCGTTACTCCGCAGGTGTGGACTCTGTGTTATAGTGCATCAGCTTATGTTAGTTTAGTAAAAATCTCATCTGTTCATCGTTCTCGTGCAACACACGTGTTGTCAGTCATAGTCACACATATAACATCTTTATCTCGACCACCAATGCCTATGACTGACAGCACCTGTGTTGCACGAGCACGATGAACAGATAAGATTTTTAATAAATTAACATAAGCTGATGCTCTTTACCATAGACTCATCAGCCATCAACATGCTGTTCAAGTGTTCATTCATCTATTATTTTATTACACCGATTTCATCGACATATTCAACCTACATTTTAACAAATTTTAACATATGAAATTTTAACATTTCAATATTTTCCACATTGTACATTACCCTATAAAATATATTTTTGCAGTATACTATACTCTATCAATTTCTATGTACACATATGCAATATTAATCCATAAACGATAATCCAGTGTCATGTATTAATTTCAAAATGTTTGTAAATATTGTATTAACTCAATGACAGCACTGTTCATTATATTCTGTTATTCTCTATGTTTACATATTATGTAATATAAACTTGAGGATGATCCACTGTGGTTGAAAATTATTAAAGACTTTTAAATATATATTGGATTCCAGTCCTTCCATTGCGATAAGTTATTAGACGGAATAAACTTGCAATTTTTCATTGCTTCCATATATAATTGAATTATTTGAAAATAAGTGTTTGAAATTTAGTCAGTTTTATTGATATCTGCATCTTGTAGTCTACTATTCAGTTGAAGTTTATCTTATATAATTGTCAACGAAGAAGGCGAGCGTCTTTGTCCGCTTTGCAGAGAAAAGGACTCCTATAAACATATTTTATTACAGTGTGTTGAATTGGAACATGTACGGAGAAAATATCTACCACCCTCGATGCTAAGTCAGAATAGGAGTTCGCTTGCATGTCTTGACCTCATGGGGAATAGAGAATGGGAACAAAAGACTGGATTGTTCCTCTTGAAGGCGAGAAAGATTAGAACTTCAGCTGTTGAAGTTCGTGACGCGAACTGAGGAAGGGATAATATTATCTACCCAACTGTACACTTTCATGTCTTTTAGGTTAGGACATATTATATAATGTGTTTTATTGTGTCATTTTCATTTTAATACGTGTGTTCTTTTAGAGAGTAGTTGGATATAATCACAGGTGGGGGGGAACCTACAAAGGAGGACTTGTTTTGGATACAAAGCACGTATGGTCAGAAGACCCGTGCATTGGATTTTAGAGAAAATATAATATAAAATCTGTATGTATAATATTACTCAATAAATCTGTCAAACTATAAAAATACTTAGCAATTAAAAAAACAATGATATATTCAATTTCGAATGTTACAATTTAGTACATCCCTAATGTCCAAAATAAACTACTCAATTTCAATAACAGACATGAAGAATAAAGAGAACCAATATTTGGACAATTTTGAACAGACAATTTCGAAGTTTCACAAAGGAATGGTTCTTTCCATTTTCCTTTATAAATCTAAAGAATTACTAAATTAAGTTGTGGTTCCTGAGCGCCGTAACAATCTGCACCTTTCAATACCACACAAGATGCGACCGTGTATGGCATTTCGACATTGAAAAGCTAAATTCAATTTTCTTTTGCTGTGGAAAAAAATGACTCCTTTTCAATGATGTAGAAGAAAGAAGACTTTTTTAAGATCAGAAAAGTACTGGATTAACCAGTTTTGATGAATAAAGCCGTAATAGCCTTACTGATCTGATCCGTGTAACGTATGATTATGATGATGATTCTCTCTCTTCAAGGTATGCAAAATGTAAAGTGTAAATTTATTAATTTTTAAAACAGAATTTTTACTTAAAATTAATTTTCGTATCACACAGAAATTGATTAAACGTTTCTTTAAAAATTGTAATGAAGTAAATGTTATACGACATGTAATTCTTTATTGGTTTTTGATCCTCGGCAATCCGTGAACGTGTTCGAGAAGTTCCTTCCTCAGCTTAGTGTACAATAATAGCTAAGTTCGCCTGCCCTGCTCACTACTCTGAAAAAACGTGTGCTACTAGTGCAGTGACAACCTTAGAGTTTTACAATATATAAGCGGCTTACTAAAGCTTCATATAATCCAGAATGTAAACATGTTACAATCTCTAAGAAAATTATTCTCATGGTGAAAGTCCCGACTGCAAATTCAGCACACACTCATTGAGCACTAGGGAGGAAAAAAAGATTTAAGGTTGGTTCACAATAAACCGGAAACGAGAATCGGAACGAAAACAAAAACGGTATAATTTTTAAAATGTGTACATTTAAATGTGAATATTCACAATTAACGAAAAGCTTGCCGGAGCCCGGGATCGGGATCGGAGAGTTGGCCAAGTTTCAACTTTGGCGTTCACGTTTCCGATCACAGCCCACTAGATTCATTCTATTGCCATTTAAAAGCTATTTTGTCGTCGTATATTTTGTAGCAAGAAGACCGTGACATAACCTATGCATTATTTTGTTCTGTGCTGTGCATCATGGAGCAAGTTTTATTTGATGAGATTCTAATATTGAGTGTTGAGGAAAATCCTCACGTTTACGATAAGCGGCGCGCCTCGTATAAAGATGAGAAAATGAAGGAGAATACGTGACTTTCAATAGTTGCATCTTTGAACACCGATCATAAGTGAATCATATTTTATTACTGTATTGTTTGTATTACACACTACATATTAATGCTTCAATTCAATAACTACTGTTATGTTCATTTTTGTTCTATTACAAATGCTTCTTCTCTTATTATTTTACGTTATGGTAGACTTAAAATAGGTTGTGATAATAAAGATGCATGGGCATATTTATAGTACCGTACCTAATGAAATGTTTCAGTTGAAATTTCGAAGTTGGTTAACCTGTTTTATGTTGGCTGCCTTGCACTCATGAAAGAATGTCATTAGTCAATTATACACAAATAACATCAGAATGCGTAACATCGACTTAGCATATCGTCATTGACATGCATATCGATATGCATAGTCGTCTACGTTCTCGGATTATTGTGAATAAAAAATTTTAATATTCACGTCCTCTGCTTCTCGCTTTCATTCTGGTTCTCGTTCCCGGTTTATTGTGAACCAACCTTTACCTTTATTTCTTACGGACGAATTCTCCATCAGTTGCCTTGCATCTATACCGTATTGCTTCGATAAATGACCTCTCGTCATTCTAACCATATGGTACGGTATTTCCACTACAGTACTTAACCACATTAGTAGAATCACCGACAATTTTTCAAATACTTTATTTTAATTCTACATTTACTGCAATTATAACTATATCATATCCACTACATTTCAAGAACTGATTTTGAACAATATTAATACTTTAAAATTAAAAGATGATAGTTATGCATGAGCACCTTGTCACACTGATAAAGGAGTGATAACCTTTCTGTCAGAAAAACATCCTTCTTTTGCCTTGGCCCGAAAATTCTCAGGACTAGAACCCAATCGAGAATTTGTGGACCCTGGTGAAAAGGGAAACGCCTCAACAGGTTATTACAATAAAAGTGATTGGGGATGTGCCAGAATGTTATTAAAACAATAGGGTGGCTCCATAAAATGTATAGATTTCGTGTGGACTTAAATAAGCAATATTCTCTCACTATTTCAGCATATTGGTGTTCATTTTAGTTATTGGGTTATTATTTGCAGGGTTTACACCCAATTATCTAATTCTGATTATAAAGCCTAAAAATTCAGTATAATATACTTCAAATTTTGCTTTAGTAAATTTTGTATTAATATCCGTAGGGTGCTTGGAAACCTCAGCATGAAGTTCCTAATAATGAATAAATATATTTATTATTATTTTTATTACTATTACATTATTATTATTGTTATTATTATTGAAAATATCGAGGTTTCTTTATACTGAACAATGCCAGCTGTGTTCCTTAATCCACACTCTTTTACTAGTGTGTCGTGAATGATCCACTGAAGTGCAGCGAGAAAATGAAAATAGTAAAGGTTGTTGTAGAAAAAAAAAAATGTCAGAATAAAAGTGAAGCGTAGTAAAAAATGAGTCCACAATAGTCACTGTCAATGAACTGGGCACAATTCAACATTCAATAAACAATAGATAGATGGATTTATTCAGCAATATTGTACACAGATGCACTACAATATTAGAATTTGCTCTTAAATACGAGTACAATGCACGCGTCTTTTAACAGTACGTGCTTTACAAAACAAGTCCTACTTTGTAGGTTACACCCCCCTCACCTATGATTAATTTCAAACACTCTCCGAAAAACACATAGATTAACATGAAACTGGCACAAACAAAACACATTACATCATATATCCTAACCTAACACACGTACAAACAGGCATAAAAGTGTAACATTCAATAACTACAAAATAGGTACCGGTATGGGAGCGGCATAGAAGGGAATGACTGACACGCAGCTAAGGTTGTCAGATCAGTAAAGTTAGAATATTGTACCAAACTTAAAAAAAATCGTACTTTACTTGTCTTCATGAGAAAGATATATCGTATATTCCCTACCGAATAATGTCAGGGGCTGTCAGACATCAAACCAATTTAAGAATAGACTAAGAAAATATTTTTCTAACAATTCTTGTTAACAATAATAGCTGTTTCAAGTTTCTCAATGTTTAATGGTTTTATATATATCACAGAATAAATATTTAAATGATTTCATTATTATTATTATTATTATTATTATTATTATTATTATTATTATTATTATTATTACTACTACATTATTGTTTATTTAACGACGCACGCAACTGCAGAGATTATATCAGTGTCGCCGGTGTGCCGGAATTTTGTCCGCAGGAGTTCTTTTACATGCCAGTAAATCTACTGACATGAGCCTGTCGCATTTAAACACACTTAAATGCCATCGATCTTACTATCACTATTTCTTATCAATGTTTATTACTGTCTCACTAACATTACTTATAATTATATCTTTCATTATTTACTTTTACTTTCATTATTCAGTTTCATGTTCTTTATGGTCTAGATATTAATATAATAAAAGCCAATTATGCTTAATAAGAATTAGAGTTGGCTGGGCGGAAGAGTAGGCTTACTGGCCTTAGCTCTGCCAGATTAAATAAATTATTATTATTATTATTATTATTATTATTATTATTATTATTATTATTATTATATTAAAATGTCCCGCGCCGTGGCGTCGTGGTATAAGGCATTCTGCCTAGGACGCGCGTTATGGAATGCGCGCTGGTTCGAGTCCTCATGGGGGAAGAAATTTTCTCATGAAATTTCGGTCAGTGTATGGGACCGGTGGCCAGCCAGCATCGTGACGCATTTCGGGAGCTACGATAGGTAGAGAAATCAGGTTGTGAATGCCAGCTATAACGGCTGGAGGACAATCGTGCTAACCACACGATACCTCCATTCTGGTTGGATGATCGTCCACCTCTGCTTCGCCATGTGGGCGTGAGGCCAGCAGCCGGCTGGTCGGTCTAGGCCTGTGATCATCAACTCGCGTCTGAACGGGCAAGGGCAGTGCTTGGCTAATGCGTGCTTTCTTTAGCGGGCAGAGGATCGGTTTGTGACGTTGCGTTGTAGTGAACAGAGGCGGCGCTTGCCATCCATTCAAACAAGAGATGCGAGGCGCAGAAAACACTTCAAAACGTAGGCCACACTGAAGAAATACAACTTACTGATACATTATACAACTCATAGTAACGAATATGGCAGATACGAAGATGAAGAGCGCGCAGCATTAATTCAACAATTGAAGGAAAATGAGCTGCTGTTGAAGATCAGAATGCTAGTGAATCAGCTGTGCGACTCAGTTATAAAATTTCACTTTTAATAGTAAATAGTAAGACATTTGAGACATTTCCAAGATTGAGAATTTTTCGAAAAATGTTTAATTACAACTGAAGAACTTTTCTCACAACAAGTGTAGGAGTTTGAATCTATCGGTTTGTCTCCTTCCACCGTGATGCGTCCCATGTGAGGTCTAGCCGAGGACGTTCAGGTGCAACTAGTAATTATTTGTCAGTCTTTCATTTGTTATTCTTTGGCAGTAGATGAAAGTATTTATGTTAGCGATACTCCCCAACTGGTGATTTTTGTAAGAGGCATTATTGAAAACCTTCAGATTAAAGTGAACTCCTATACATTATTCTCATAAAGAATACTACTACTGGTTCCATTATTTTCATGTAGAGGCTGTAGAAATTACCTTTGAACTTCCATGGGATAAACTTGTATCCTTGGCAACCAATGGTGCTCCTTCCATGGTTGGAAGTAAAACGGGTGTAGTAAGGAGTCTAAGGGACGAAATGAAAAGCGATATTTATCCCATGAAATTATTTATATTCACTGCATTATACACCAACAGAATTCATGTGCGAAACAAATAAAAATGATGTTATGGAAGTAGCCTAGTTGGAAAAACCACCAACACAATTAGATCGAAAGATCTCACTCATCGTCAATTGAAGTCTTTCTTGACGAATGCAATAGTGAGTATGGCGATCTGTCATATTATAGTAAAGTGCGGTGACTAAATCGTGGCAAGTTATTGGGTAGATTCTTTGAACTGAGGGAGGAAACATAAGTGAAAAATTAAAAAAGAAAAGGACGAGAAAATTTCTGTTCTAGAAGCGAAGTTGGAAGAAAAGCACGACTGCTTGGAGCAGTATCAACGCCGTCAGTGTCTGCGTATCTTCGGGGTGCCAGAGTCTGAGGGTGAGGATACTGACGCGATAGCAGTTGATGTCGCAGCCCAAATCGGTGTGGAGTTGGAGGTGCACGACATCGACAGGAGCCATCGTGTGGGGAGGAGAGTCTTCCTGAACAAGAAGAAACTTAAAGGTAAACCAATTACGATTAGAGAAGACTTGACTCAAGCCAGGCACAAACTGTTAAGACAATGTATTGACAAGTATGGCATCACTAGTGTCTGGACAATTGATGGCAACATCTTTGTCAAAACTGGAGAGGTCAAGAGGCAGATTTTTCGTGAGTCTGATATTCACTAGTTTTGTTATGCGACTCGCCTGCACTCACAGATTATTTCCGATTTTATTTACTATATTTCCTTCGATTTAGTGTTATAATTAATTAAGTGTTATTCTAATTGATTTAGTGTTGTTCTTATATTAACTACAATTTTTCTGCACCCTTAACATCTGTTTAATAGTAAATAATTAATTTAGTGTTATTTCTGTATTAACTGCAATACTTATAACAAAGTATTTTCAAATTCTTTTAGTATACAATAGTACAGTAACATTAGTAAGTTGGCAACATTGACCCTTTAGAATCTGAACTATTGTTGTCTGCAGCCCCTCATAGCAATGACCTACTTTCTGCGACGCGCTCAGCAACCACTTCCTCTCCCAGTCTATCCACTGACAAAGTAACTGTCCCTTCTACCTGCGACTTGTTAAAATCTTGCTTCAGCGCACATCCAGAGACATTTAAAATAGCCCATGTCAACACACAGAGTCTTTTGTCACATTTCAACGAATTCCTTACTATTTTCGCACCGTTAGATCTGCATGCTATACTAATTTCAGAATCCTGGTTAAAATCTTCTCACTCTTCCTCTATCATCAATATTCCAAACTACTCATTCGTTAGAAATGACCGCATCAACAAGAGGGGTGGTGGCGTAGCTATATATGTAAGATCAGACATCCCATACAAAATTATTCATAAGTCTTCAAACGAAGAAAGTGAACGGCCAGAATTTCTATTTGTAGAGGTGAAAATAAACTATCAAAAATGCCTCCTTGGGGCGGTTTACAAACCGCCGTAGGTAAATTACCTGTGTGATATTGAAGCGGCACTGCTGAATCTGGTTCCCAATTATCTGCATGCTGCAGTACTTGGCGATTTTAACACAAATTTACTTTCATCTAATAGCAACGCAACAATACAACTACAGAACATGTTCCAGTCCTGCAATATGACAATTCTCCCTTCCGAACCTACACATCACACTCATTCAGAGACGTTACTGGACATAATCGCGACAAACAAACCTCATGACGTAATAACGAATGGACAAGTGCCTGCTCCTGGAATATCAAAACATGATATCATCTAAGTTGAATTTTCTTCACGATGCTATAGACGTAAACCTCATATTGTAACATATCGCGACCTCACTCACATTAACCATGACGAACTAATTAGTGACGCAACTAAACTACCATGGCAGACTATCTGGACCCTGAGAAGTGTAGACGAAAAAGTTAAGACATTTAATAATTTAGTCACCCAACTATATGACAAACACGCACCACTGAAAACTAGACGAACCACTACTCGAAGACCTGCTCCTTGGATGTGCGAATCGTTGCATACAATCATGGCAGAAAGAGATGCTGCATATCGCAGGTACCGAAGAACAAAATTTATTTCTGATCACGACAATTATAGGCGCCTACGCAACCGGACAAACCAGTCAATCAGAAACGCAAGACTTCGTTACGCTCACTCACTCATCCAACCTTCTGTTAGTACGAAAGAGCTTTGGACAAATATCAACTCCATGGGATTAAGAGAACAGAAACAGTAGGTACAGACCATTGACATATCACTTACTGATCTGAATGAACATTTCACCACCCCACCTCCCGAACCTCTACAAAAGGACCAAACAAAGGAAGACATTCCATCTAATGCTTCGACTACAATAGACACGTTATTTCATTTTACATACATTACTGAAATTGACGTCAGAAAATCACTAAGACGACTGAAATCTAACGCACAAGGCATAGACGGTATCAGCATATCACTGTTAAATAAAATAATTGACGTGATCGTGCCGACAGTGACCCATATATTTAATGCATCTCTCATAACTAGACTTCGTGGAATTACCACGAGAATCGTAAGGTTTACTGCGCACGCAGTATAGACTGTATGAGAAGGGAGCGTGCAACGGATGGACTATGCCTCTAATGTAAACACTGAGCGGTATACTGCGGTTACAATAAAACCTGTATCCTGCATTCAAGAAATATAATGAATGATCATTGAAGTAGGAAACGTCTACAAATGTAAATACACAAATATTTTATAGTGAGATATATTAACTCTTAAAATTTAATGTAAGATACTCACATCATCCTTGAATATGTGCATTGCAATGAAGAGTTATGTACAGTTTCCCTGGAAAAGGATGAGACGATTGAATATTCCTAAGTCTCAGATGTAAGACATTGCGCATGATCGGAGACCAGAGCACCGATACACAAGATAACGAATATTGAGTTACTTAAATTCAGGCTATTTGGTTTGTTACTAGCATCGTTCCGAAATTCAATTAAAAAACTGCAAAAAATATGATAATATTACGTAAATAAAAGATAAATATATACATAAATCGTGTAGTTAAATCGACAATGGACCTTCATGACTAGATCGACACTCCGCACAGAAAGGAAAGCTTTCATGTCGTTTCCATAGCTCAGACGTAAGACTTCTGCGTGTTGTGTAGAAGAGTGCGAGTTCGATTCTTAGTCTACACAACAATTTTTTTTGTCTAAATAACGTTGAAATAGCTAAGTCACGTTGAAATATAGTTTTACAAAGTCCTGAGATTAAGTGTTAATGATCGCAAACAATACAAAATTACAAGTTATAATATTATAAACGTTAATCTAATGAATGCATTTATACACACACATATATACAATGTAAATGCATATATATTAAAAACTAACAATTAAAATGAAATTTAAAAAAAATATGTAATAATAGACAAACTTTTACAAAGGTTTAGAGTCCTTAGGCTATGTCATTTGTTGAGTAATTATTATAATAATTTATTAATAGCTTTCCCTTATGTGTAAGAAATGCACTCGCAAAAAACAATTTTTGTTAAAAGTATGGCTTTGGATTATTTCATTCTCACCCCTGCAGTTAATTTTAACTATTTTATCTACGTGTTTGCATTTAATTTTATTCATGTTATGATTGAATGTATAAGCACTGTTGCAGTTATTGACTAATTACATATATTAATAATAATTATTAAATACATCTGTTAAGTAACTAATTGCAGTATCTTTTGCAAAATCTTGAATGTTTAAGTTGTCAATAATATTTCTGTACTATATACTATAATACGTTAAAAGAATTTGCAATAGATTTGGGATCCTCTACTTTATAACCATTGGTTTTAATGGAAAAATATTTTCTTTCTTAGGATATCTACAAGTTTAAATTTAATAATATTACGAATAGGTTTAATTGCATTATATGAATTTTGTACATTTCTACTCAAATATATTCTATTTCCCTCTTTCATAATTTTTGATAAATTACACTGTACTTCTTGCAGTATTTAAGAACACGAAGATCATTACATTGCAACTCATTACATATAGATTCTTCTTTTTAATACATGAGATTTTGAAGTCCCTGCGTTATCTACATGTTTTAACTTTTGAATTTTTTCACAACATTGAGTGGAGAACATCCACTGAAGTGATTATGAAATTAAGTGAAAAATTCCATATATTTACTCTTAATATCAGTAGTACCAGTATCATATATGTTTTTCCAAGATTCATTTTGTAGACATAAATGTAAATAATCACTAGATACAGCAATTACGATCCTTTCTTAGTTTTTAAATTAATATTTTGAAATTGTTCAGTGACATTGGAAACACATAGGATTTGTTTATCATGGTCAGACAAGCCATTGATTAAAGGTTCTGTCGAATAGGAATTCAGTCTAATTCTGTGTACAAAACGTTTATCAATGGCTGTGTTACTTCAGCTTGTATGCTATGGGAAAATGACCCTACGAATAAGGTTTCCAGTTTCAAGGAGTGAATTTAATTTACTTTTACGGAAAAGTTCCGAGAGATAATCTATGTTTATGTCACTACAGATCACAAATTCCATATGAGATTTCTAAAGTCTTTTCTTTACAAATTCAATGTTGGCTATAAATATTAATAAATAATGTAAGAAATATGAATGATTGTAGTTATAAGTCTGATTTACATTATAAAAAGCAAGAAGTTACATTCCTCGGCAAGATTCGAACTTTCGATGTTTGGTTTTGTCGTCCAACGCACAACCACGGACCTATTCAATGCTTATGTTAATAACATACAATTTAGCTGTAGCAATGTGGTGTCATAACTTGGGGTTTGTTTATTTAATGTAATTAGATTTAATTTGATTAGTTTCGCAACAATTGGACTTCCTGTTATATCCTGTTATTTAGATAATTAATTTAGGGTTGATTTATTAACTCTTACTATGCAAGATGCCTCTTATTTCAATAATTCTATATCATGTTAAATAGTCATTGTCTACACTAAAGTATTATCGTCATCTCTCATTTCTCATCGTAATGGCGAACCGACGTGACATGAGACAGCGAGTTATAGCTCTAGTTGAGGCTGGATATGGGGCTAGATCTGCTGGCCGTTTGGTCGGTGTTCCTGGAAGTACAGCCGCGAGATGGGTTCATCGTTACCAAAATTTTGGGGAGGTCGAAAATCGCCCTATTCCTGGGCGTCCGCGGATTTCTTCATTGGAAGAGGATTCTCTTTTATTCGAGACAGTTCGACAGGACCCCTTTCTGACTGCTAACGAAATACGAGCAGTATCTAACTTTCCCGGCTCTTCACAGACTGTGATCAGCAGGTTGAGGAACCGCGGTATTAGGAGCCGGAGGGCTGCGCAAATGGAAATATTGGGGGAAGCACAAGCTGTCGACCGTCTTGCCTTCGCTACCAATCGAGTGGATTTCGATTGGAGAAATGTAATTTTCTCCGACGAAACAACCATCTCGAGTGATTACGAAGGTCCTGTCCGTGTCTATCGTGAGGATGGTCTCCGACATGATCAGCGCTATGTGCACCGACGTGAAAGATCGGGGCGCTTTAGCATATCGTGTTGGGGGTGGGTGTCTTACGATGGACCTGGCGTTATAGAACGCATCGATGGCCGGTTTAATGCGGAAACTTACGAGCACATTCTGGAAAATATATTCCTTCCCTCCGCCCGAGAACGTTTTCCCGAAGGAACATTGCTGTTCCAGCAGGATAACCATCCCGTGCACTATGCTGCAAGCATTCAAAGATGGTTTCAAAGGAGACCCGAGATCGAAATCATTAATTGGCCTCCGAAGTCACCTGATTTGAATGTCATCGAAACTTTATGGGCGGAATTGAAAAAGAGAAGGATAGCCACCTATGCCCACCGACGCCCTCGAAATCGAGACGAATTGTGGGATCAAGTTGTTGACACCTGGGAAGATCTCGCCGGGGATCAGAACTTATTCCACAATCTCGCGACATCCATGCCGGATCGACTTAGAGCTGTAATAGAAGCTGATGGCATGTGGACAAGATTTTAAGTTAACAGGTCTCTTTTTGTTTCTTATGATTTTTGTTTGAGGAAGAATACTTTTAACTTCCAAGTAAGATTTATTTTTTTTGACGAGGTTCAGCCCACTTGTAAGACCCAGAAATTGGGCATAAATTATTCCATATTTTTCGACAAATTAGACAGTCGAGGAACTCTGAACAAATTAATTACACCTCAATAAAAAAAGTTTTACCTGGGATCGAACACGAGACGTTTCGGTTATACAATGGAACCGGCACGCTACTATATGATCTACCGAGACAAGACAGTGATAGCAGCAGTCCAGAATGTAGATCCCTTAGCAGGCATTTGCCATTCGGTACAGTGAAGCAATGATATTTTGTGACTCGAGCTATGTTGTGAAATCCTGGCCTTAAATGGCAGACTTCTTCGTGATCCTTATTCTGGTCCTTGTCCTTGTTGTGGTCCTTGTAACAATTCTTGTACTATCTGTCATGTTATGTATCCCTACGTCGATATCGAGTGAACCGCGCTGTAGAACTTTAACTTCCGACGACCAAGAATCGTCTCATTCTTTTTCAGGGTAACTGTACATTTCGAGCGACAGCAAAGTAACCTCCTCCGATGGTCACTTAAACAGTTTTTATTTTGGGAAAATGTACGTTCAACATCGCACACGATGTAATACGTACATATTTTAAGAACGGAAAGTCACTACTTTTTAGTACACCAACTTCAGATGTCTTGTCGTAACCTGATAGTACATCATTTATAATACGAAGTTGTGAATAGGCAGAATTTTTAGCAATAATGTTTCTCAACTTACATTCCACTTTTTCTGAAATTAGTGAATTGTTATTTTGGATAACGGTTTGTGATACTTTATCCACTATATTAAGGGCTTCTGAGAGTTGTAGTTTAGACGATTCTAACAGGATGATGCTTTTGGACACGATTTTAAAATTAGAATCAATGAACAGAATATCTTCCAATAGCTGTTCAGAAGGCAATGATTTTACAGCTGCAACAGCAGAACTGTCTGTGCTATCCAATGCATCATTACCTCCATTATTTTGCCGTAATATTCTGCATAATAACTAACAGCATCCAACCACGTTTCCCAACGGGTCAAGACTGGCTGCGGGGGTAAGGCTATTCCAGGGGTAATTATTTGGAACAGCAACACTCTCATTGTAGTATGTTTGATTGAATTCTTGTCTGCACTGAACAAATGTTAAGCTTTGACTATTCCAACCACAGTAATGCAAAAACAAGTGCTTATATAGGTATACATTAGCTGCAGCTTCTCCGTCTATTTGGACCGGTCACAACTCTTAACATGAACTGCTTATACTACGAGACCGGGCGGACGCCCACCTCTTCTATACTACCGTACATCGGCAACCTGATTACATGCTGCGTGTGGCAATTCAACGAAGTCTACTCATAACTAATACCTTTCCTAAAATTTGGAAAATGGCACTAGTAACACCTATACCCAAGACGAAAACTCCGACCTCTCCAAACGACTACAGGCCTATAAATATTCTCCTCGCTCTCTCCAAAGCACTGGAACACATCGTACACCGACAACTGACAGACCACTTAAACATGTACAAACTTATCAACGAACACCAATCTGGTTTCAGAACAGGACACAGTACAACAACTGCCCTACTCAAAGTGACTGAAGACATGCGAGAAGCAATGGACAGAAGCGAGGTGACCATATTAACTCTACTAGACTTCAGTAAAGCATTCGACTCAGTTGATCTTGACCTACTACTTGCAAGACTAAGAACGTTATTCTTGTGTGACAACTGCATTAATTGGATGGACTCTTATCTTCGTGATCGTCAACAATGTGTCTCAGTACAAAATCGGTTTTCCCCTTGGCGATACACGAAAGTAGGAGTACCTCAAGGCACAGTGCTTGGACCACTGCTTTTCTCCATTTATATTAATGACGTGACTACAAACTTACATTACTACAAGTATCACATTTACGCAGACGACTTACAACTCTACATACACTCACGACCAGACGAAATTGACGCAACTATTGGCAAAATTAATCATGACTTGAATCAAGTTTCTTCATGGGCGAAAAAATTCAGACTTAGGTTAAATGTTAGTAAGTCACAAGCTATAATAATTGGACATAAGAGACTACTGAACACAATGAACGACAGACATATCCCAATTATTACAGTAAATAATGCCACTATTCCGTACCATTCCGTCGTCAGAAATCTCGGCATTTTCTTGGACGAAAATTTGAATTGGGAATGCCAAATAAAGGAAATATCCAAGAGAGTTTGCTATACCATGCATTCTCTTAACCCATTCAGAAACTTCCTCCCGCCAGAATTAAAACAGACTTTAGTGCAAACCCTCGTACTACCACTGTTTGACTATTGCGACGTAATATTTACAGACTTGACAACTGACCTTTCGAACAAGCTGCAGCGTGTGCACAATATGAGTGTCAGATTCATCAGTAATACTCACAAATTTGACCACCTTACACCCTCACTCAAATCTTTATCCTGGCTGCAACTTGGTAACCGTAGAACACTTCATTCGCTCTCTCTTCTGTTTCGAGTTCTCCACACTTCTACTCCAAATTATCTTCGTTCCCAGTTTAACTACTTATCCTCCAGTCACAATCTAAACACCAGGTCACAGGAGAGCCAAATCCTAGCAATTCCTGCCCATAGAACATCCCACTATTCATCCTCTTTTACTGTCTCAGTTCCCCGTGAATGGAATTCTCTACCTCAGAAGATTAGGGGCTGCCAGACAATAACCACTTTCAAGAAAAGGTTAAACGATTTCTCACGGGCGCAGTCAAATTGAAATTATACTTGTGATCGAGCTTAATAATTTAATTTAATTTAGATATGACTAACATTATTATTATTATTATTATTATTATTATATAATTATTTTATTGGTGTTGTGAAAACGAAAAGAATTGTCATTGTATTATATTAATTATGTATTATATTGTCTTGTATTTGTAGTATTGTATTGTTTTGAATTGTATTGTATTGTATTGTATTAATTATGTTATATTCATAGCACTGTAGTAATTTTTTATCATACTGGTTGAGTGGAAGAGAAGGCCGAATGGCCTTAACTCTGCCAGTTAAAATAAACCATTATTATTATTATTATTATTATTATTATTATTATTATTATTATAATATTTCATAAATAACAAGTTACGAACACGTGCATAATACCATAATTATTACACTAATATTGCATTGTGATAACTTTCTATCATTAAATTTTACATTTCTGTCAAAAACTTCAAAAACGTATGTTGGTTCTATTTGTGAATAACGTGTATTTTGGTGACAATCACCCCATGCTTCCTTTCTCTGTTGACCACTCTGTCATTTTCCTCTATGTAGACTAAAAATAATCCATACAGAATGGAAAATATTTTATTTCATAAATTAATGCATGTACATTTATTTTCATTCATTTGTAATTATTTTATAGTCCTTATTCCGTCCTAAAACCCTCAAAATTTCCTTCTGGTTCGCAACAAATGGCTTAGAGTATAAATATAACGTGGGACTTTAAATTACACCTTTAGTGTGCCACATGTTGACAAGGTTGAAGAACGTAGCCTTAATCAACATTAGATACTGAAAATCAGCAGTGAAGTCGTGTTTAGCATTACATAACGCGCCATCAGTGAACAACACAAAAACGAAAGAAAATAAATTTCCTTCTCATCAGGAACCCGGAAGCACTCGTTTATTTGACATTGTATTTGTTCAGCTTTGGTGCAGCCCGATTACAGATCTTGTACTGCTTCAGTATGGTGATCATGTGCCACGCTCGTGAAAGGAACATAACGCCGAGCTCACTTGCAAGGCGTTCAATTAACGGGTCTTGTTTACGGCACATTTCCGTGTATTTCCGTTACCCAGAACAAAAAAAACCGTCTGTTCCCATACATCAGTAGGGCAAAACAATTGGAATTAATTTACTCCCCTCCGCCTCTTCGAAGTTCGATTCTTCGAAGGGTTGCTATGGTAACTGGGACATATTCAGCAGCAGTAGGTCACGAGGAAAATTAAAGTAGTTAGTGTTAATAGAATCTTAATAATATTATTTTTAATAAGAAAATTTTAAATAGTGAGTTAAAAGAATGTCAACGATACCCAAAGTAACCGACTGAAATAATATGTTAGAACAGTTTAGAAGTTCGATAAATCGGAATACATCTCCTTTAACAGAAATGAGTAAGGTACACGTACCAAATAACGCCACCTTAACACTTCAGTCACTTTTACTCTGGAAATAAGTTATGTACAAACACGAAAATTATGAAATAGAAACTGTAATCTTATCTTTACCAACTAGCACAATGAAAATGGATATATTATATACCGAACAAGAATTAGAACTCAAATAGGAAATCTTTGTAAACTGGCGTTACTAGGAACAGGTTGTCCAATTAGCGCCATCTATTTTCTAGTAACCTATACACGTATAATTGTTAATTAATTATTTTTCCTAAGCAACACAAATTGAACTAAGCGACTAAATTTGAGTTTCTGTTAATAAAAGATACATAATCACTCAATACTAATGAAACTGAAACACCAGATGGATTAGGAAAATATGTTTTCCAGTGACTCCTTACTTTAAAAAAAGAGATAATGTGACACAGTAGAAACTTATTAAACACAAAAGCATTTGCCTTAGTTTAATATAAATGTTTTCCAATAAGTAAAACAAAAAAAATTAAGTTATGTAAAATAAAAAAAAAAAATAAGATTTCGATAAGCAATTGAGCAATATCATCACCGCACATTCTGAACATTTGTAAGTTGAAAGCTTAGTGATTTTCCTGATGTTTTCACACTGATGCTGTACTGTGAGCCTTAGTACTAACATAACCTAAAATTTTGTCTGTAAACCTTTAACGCCACATGGCGTTAAAGCGCTACTGAGTACTTGATAAAATGACATGCCTGTTTCTCTAACATTTTCAAATTTTATAGATAGCAAATATTTTCTATACATAGAAGAATGTTTAAAGATCACGAAAATATATAGTTTAATATAGTTATTATTTGCTCAACACACAATATAAAATATTGCCTCTTACCTTGATATAAGAACAGCCATTCACTATCAACACACAACAGGAAAATGATGGAATATAATGTCACTCGTAAATGTCAGCGGACAGCTAGTAACTCATTTCATCACTACATTGCAAGCGAATGCAGGCTACAGTAGTGCACTACCGAAAACTTGTGTCGTTAACAAATTTTAATAGGGTGGCGTTAAAGGTGTACATGGCGTTATTTGGCTCAGGGACCTTACATCACGTGAGACACGAAAACGAAGAGTTGTAAGAAAAATGGAGGAAAGATACTTTATAAAGTTTCAACAGCATAATTACTTCACTAATTTTATTATGTAATTATAATAATAATAATAATAATTTTTACTGGTAGAATAAAGATACATATTGTTTTTATAAATAAAATCACTCTAGCAAGTCCAGAGAGACTACAACAGTACTCGTGCTCAGGTGGCATTCCACAAAATTTTAAAACAAATATTTAATTATTGTTTTGTTATTTAGTCAACTGTCCGAAGACAGGTTTAAACCGCTTAAGTAACACCAATAAGGCATCACTCATGAGGCAACTAGGCCATGAGATAATGGGGTAGGGTGGCCAGTTCCTTTTCCCCTCATGCATACATCGCCGATTAGCTACATATTCCAGTAATCAGACTTCAGATGCATACAAACAATTGTTATTCCTCTGACACAATCATATCGTCAAGGGAGATGTACTGTGCCTGATAATAGTAATTAATTAATTAACAAAACATAAGGAGTAAAAAGAGAAAAAGAAACAGATATATTAAAGTAATTGAAACGTTTTATTGCCTCCTTAAACAATAATTTTTAAGTATTTTTTTTTTAAATAAGAGGCATTAGGAAATTGTACGTTTGGTAATTTAACTGTTATCTTGTTATAAAGCCTTGGACCGAAGTTGTTACTGTGATTATATGCTACAGTTGTGGAACATTTAGGAACTGTTAAGCATATGTTGTCTGATCTTTTAGATTTATATTTATCTGAATACAAATTAAATATATTTCGGTTTTAACGTACGGAATTCAATAAGACATTTTTATCAATTTAGTGGCTGTCAAACACTTTAAGGGGTTAGGTACAGCTTACAGCAGTAAAATTTTTGGAAATATTCAACATATTTTTCCTCCTTTAATGTATCTTATACAATAATGAAAATTGGTACGTGTAAAAACACTGTTCTTCTGCTATATGAAAAAAATATTTTTAAAATTTAAAAAAATTATATATATATATATATATATATATATATATATATATATATATTTCAAAATTCATAATGGTGATAGTTTACTGTGCAGTGATGAAGCGTTTCCCTCATAACTCATAAACTTGATAACGTTTCATGTTCCTCTCTTTTATTTTACTACTGAAACTCATGTTTACAATATCATGCTCTTTCAACTACATTACTTAATAAATAATATATTTTTTTATTTTGTGTTAGAAGAAAATGCTGATATTTGACAATTTTTAAAGAATTTATTTTTTATCAGATAATCTATCAAAGATGGAGCAGTGATCTTCCATCATATCGTAGATTTGATATGCATAAATACACACAAAAAATTCATCATAGAATGTTGGATGGCTTTTGAGTTATGTGGGAAATGCTCCATCACTGCACAGTGAACTGAATTTTGAAAAAAAAAAAAAAAAAAATGTAAGTAATTTTTTAAATCATAAAAATATTTTTTTTTCATATAGCAGAAGGAGAGTGTTTTACACATACTAATTTTCATTATTGTGCAAGATTCAGTAATGGAGGAAAAAAAAATGTTGAATATTTCCAAAATTTCATTGCTCTAAGCCGTAACTAACCCTTAAATTCAGAATACAACAGTGCTGAAGGATAATCCAGAAGCTTATTAAGACATTTTTATTATTTTTTTCCGTAACAATGTTACTGGCATGAGGGAGGTACTAAAAGCACAACCCTCCATATTGAAGCATGTCTACTACAATTTATATTATTAAAATAAACTTAATATCATTAAAAAAGTTCTTTCCACTTCTTTCTTATTTTAAATTCTGTTCTTTTACAATGTCGCCGATACAATTACTGCAGGTATATTAACAGTTCATTAGTTAGTGTTAAGAAGAAAATTAGGCCTAAGGATTATGTGAAAGATGTCCTACTATTAGCCACGTAAAGAAGCACAACATGACAATAGTCCGTCGACTTATGGGTACAAACGTATAGTACTATAGCACTCTGCTACGTGCCAGTTACAGGAAATGAGAAAATGATACAATCATGTGCGTAGAAATCAAACGTATTCGCCCTTGCATGTGCTAGCACGAAAGCTCGTAACGGAACACTGCACAGCAGAATTCCGTGAGACGTATAGGGTATTTCAAAAGTCAGTTCAAACATTAAACCGCTATAAATATTATAATATTTTGGATAGGGAAAAAACAAAAACATCACAGTGCTGGGCAAACAATAGGGTTTACGAAACATTGGGAAGATGTCCGCAGTTCTCTTGTTCAACGTACGGCATTCTGTTTGCGACACCATGAACAGCATTTTGCAATTTCTTGCCAGATGACATCTTTCAGTTGCAGTAGGACTGTTGGATGTGTCAGGAAAACTCGTTCTTTAAGGTTTTCCCAAACCAAAAGTCGGCCGGATTGAAATCTGGAGATCGCGGAGGCCACATTGTTGGAAAGTGCCTACTGATGACTTTGGTCGGAAAACGAACCTCAATTACGCGTGTTAACTCCACCATTAATTTTTAGTAGGTTATTTTACGTCGCTTTATCAACATCTTAGGTTATTTAGCGTCTGAATAAGATGAAGGTGGTACTGCCGATTAAATGAGTCCGGGGTCCAGCACCGAAAGTTACCCAGCATTTGCTCATATTGGGTTGAGGGAAACTCCGGAAAAAATCTCAACCAGGTAACTTGCCCCGACTGGGAATCGAATCCAGGTCACCTGGTTTCCCGGCCAGATGCGCTAACCATTACTCCACAGGTGTGGACAATAATGGAATAAGACAGACTGTTACAGTGAACGGGGAGCGCTACTATAGCATGTTACAGAACTCCGTCATCCCTAGACTGAGGACTCACGATATAAAAAACATAATCTTCATGCAAGATGGCGCTCCACCCCACATCTTTATTTCTACAAACCAATTAATTACGCAGATGTTTGGCGATCGTGTCATCAGTAGGCACTTTCCAACATTATGGCCTCCGCGATCTCCAGATTTCAATCCGGCTGACTTTTGGTTGTAGGGTTACCTTAAAGAACGAGTTTTGACGACACATCCAACAACCCTACTGCAACTAAACGATGCCATCTCGCAAGAAATTGCTAGTATTCCAAGACATTATCTCTAAAATGATGTAGCCTACATGGTGTCGCAGACAGAATGCTGTACGTTGAACAAGAGAACGGCGGACATCTTCTCAATGTTTTATAAACCCCGTTGTTTGCCCAACACTGTGATGTTTTTGTTTTTTCCTTATCTCAAATATTATAATATTTATAGCGGTCTAATGTTTAAACTGATTTTTGAAATACCCTATGCATTCGTAACAGAAAATAAATTACGTATGAACAAAACCACGAATGTGATGTAGCAACTGAGAATATGAGTAGTTGACACTGCATTAGTATTCATCAAAATGACTCAATTGCAGAATTGCACGCCATAGAAACTTGACGGCAACTCTCGAATCGACATTTAAATTATAAACAAGCTGAAAATGAAAGATGACAACAAAACAATACGAAGCTATAGAGACAAAAAAGTTATATCATATATTGAACATGCATACGAGTTACATGCAAATGAATATTTTTTTAATTAACTCTGTAATTCTCAAAGGTTATTGGATAGTGCTTAGAACCAATAATAATGGATTTTTGCAAGTTATAATTACATTCATATCACAACATATTTTGAAAAAAATGTATGTACTGTATGAATGTGTGATAGTATTTATTGTTTCATATCTCATGTTAATGCACGAAAATTAAAATTTATGTACATTAGTGGCAAAAAAACCGAACCGACCCTTGTAGCTGATTTCAGAGCCTTGTTCACTCAGAGCACGATAGACTGGTAACTAAGACTTTTGTGGTTCGAATCCTGCCTGGGAAGGAAACTTTTTTTTGTTCCTTATTCAAATTTATTTCCAATACTATTCGATTGCTGGTAAAATTCATGTTCTGCAATCGAAAACTATTCGGAATCAATTTGAATAAGGAACAAAAAATAAAGTTTCCTTCCCAGGCAGGATTCGAACAACGAAAGTCTTAGTTACCAGTCTATCATGCTCTGAGTGAACAAGGCTCTGAAATCATTTACAACGGTCGGTCCGGTTTTTTTTTTTTTACACTACTGTACATCATCACGAATTTTAGAACACATGTGAAATACAAATTTTAACATTCGAAAGAGTTTCACATTGTAAATATTTAGTAAGAAAGTTGGAATTTGTTTAAATCTTTGTCCAGTGAAACATTTCCCAGATTGCGAAAGTTTGCTGCAAATTTAATGACAATCTTTGGTTTCCTGCAAATTTAATGACAATCTTTGGTTCTACATATATCTCTGAACAGGTGTTTCGAAAACGAATCAAATCCAGTAATAGATTAGGACACGATCATTTGGTCTACCTTTTAAGACTGTTGTTCATCCTTTGCGACAAACATTTATGAACTGGTTAGAAGTAAACAATGCAAAAATATCACTAACAGAAAAGAAGAAGTTCATTTGATTTTCTTTCCATCAGAAAATAATGTCAGTAAAATTAACTGAAGCCGCCACTGTAACAAAGCGACATCAGAGAAGTTTGTGACGTCATGAATACATGAATGCGAATAGTTCCGCAAAGTGTGGATGGAGGTAAATCCGCCATCCCCTCTTTCACTTAAGGTTAGGCACCGTTGCGATGAACAATTAGGTAAGTGATACAGATGTGGCACCCATAGTCAATTGAAATTTGAAAAAAAAAAATTGAAATTTATTTTATTTAATCTGACAGGATTAAGGCTATAAGGCCTTCTCTTCCATCCTATCAGATAGCACATGAAAATACAAAAAATAAATACAAACACTGATGAAAACAATGCAAATTAAATTAAAGACCTATAGGGGGTCAACAGGGTCAAAAGAAAACTATAGAGGTCTCATCGAGTTAATACAAGAAGAAAAAGAAAGACAATCAGAGATAGCAATGATGATAGTGATAACTACTACTACTACTACTACTACTACTACTACTACTACTACTACTACTACTACTACTAATAATAATAATAATAATAATAATAATAAATTAATTGTCAATTTTACAAAAGCATAGTTACAATATTTATATGTCATGGGTTAAGCCGAAGTTGCGCAACCTGTTAGGTATTCAACAAGCAATTCCATGAACTAGAATGTGATTCTTTAATTTAAATCTGAATTTGTTATTGTCCGACAGTCTCAGACATGATTAAGGAGAGAATTCCAGAAGCGTGGAATCGATATGCTGAAAGATGATGAGTAGAAGGATTTTCTGTGCAGAGGAATAGAGAGAAGGTACATGTTCCGGTTTCGAGGTAGAGAAAGGTAAACAAAACGAGATGCTAGGTAAGAGGGTGTGGAGGTGTGGATGATTTTAAATACTGTAGTAATACGAAGAAGTTGAAGAATCTTCTTTTTTAAGTGGATTTCAAGACAACAATTCTAGTGACAGTGTTACGTGGTCGAATTTTCTATTGTTACAAACGAAACGAACGCAGATATTGTGAACACACTGTAGTCTGTGGGCAAGATCAGTATTTAGATTCGTGAATAGAGAATCGAAATAATCGAAGTGGGGCATCACTTAAGTTTGGATTGCAATGTCGTCAGCAGTAAATTTGCAAACCACTGACATTGTCATAATGATTGATTGATTATATTTCACGAGGGCTGGAATCGGGGTGGTTTCTTGCACTTATGCCGTTTAAGTCAATTCTACGCCCAACATGAGATGGCTGTCTAAGTCAATTGACCCCGTTGACATTCGTGAATCTCTTTGGGCCCTGCTGGTAAGATTCCATCTGCAAATGGGCCCGAACTCAGCGCCCGGAACCTCAAGCTCTTCGAAGTTAAATCACCATCGGAAACCGGTACTAACTCCTAGCTCTACAACAGTGATCATCAACTTGGCCGAAAGCGAACATGTGCGCTATAAACTGCTGCCGTGCAGGGCAAGCGGGCATTACTTCATCCTCGGCATTATGCAACCCTATCTTCCGTTCAGTAGCGACTCTTAGCAGAAACTAGCTACAATGTTGAATACAAGCAGTATGTCTCAAATGTCGTCATCTCCTTCGGGAGGAATTTCATTCACGATTTCAAAGCTTGAACATATTGAATCAGATTTTAAGATTTTCATAGCATAGTGTTGGAAAAAGTCATACTCTTCTTGGAATTTTTCCAAATGTTCCGGTTCCAAGAAAGTATTAGTTCCAAAGAACAGTTCCGAAATAACAGCAAGCGTCTGAAATCGTAATAATCTCCAAAATTTCGGAACTAGTTACGTTTCCAAAAATCTTAGACCATAATGCAATTCGAACCACGGCAGCTGTTATAGTCAGGTGTGTGTGCAGTAATTTATACATACTATAAAACAGCACAATGGTTTGATCATTCTTTCTGCTGAATAAAGGAAATTACTACAATACTAAGTGATATTAGTCTCTATTAAAGCTTCATTATTACATATACCCGTCCCGCGCAGTGGCGTCGTGGTCTAAGGCATCCTGCGTTACGGAATGCGCGCTGGTTCGAATCCTGATGGGGGAAGAAATTTTTTCATGAAATTTCGGCCAATGTATGGAACCGGTACCCACCCAGCATCGTGATGCACTTGGGGAGCTACGATAGGTAGCGAAACCCGGTTACGCATATCAGCTGTAACGGCTGGGGGGGGCTCATCGTGCTAACCGCACGATATCTCCATTCTGGTTGGATGATCGTCCACCTCTGCTTCAGCATGTGGCTATGAGACCAGCAGCCGGCTGGTCGGTGTTGGCCCTGCGTGGGCTGTAGCGCCACAGATTATTATTATTATTATTATTATTATTATTATTATTATTATTATTATTATTACATATCCAATATATAAATATTCTAATGCAATAATAAAGTTAATGTTCATTTATTCCAATCATGTCCAATAGACACATCGCCACTGAACCTCTGCACCGTTACCACACACTTACTTGGTTGTTCGGGGCAAGCGAGCGATCTAGGAAGATGCACAGTGCAAACTAGTTGATGACCACTGCTCTACAACGTCTATTTCTTCAAAAATTCACCCAGATCTGGCCGGGGATCGAACCCGGGCGCCCAGATGGAAGGCCAGCGCTCTATCATTGTAGGCACATACTCAGCACTGCCTACTGTACGTTCTATAATGTATCACGTAATGGAAATTCTCGTCAGGAAACCTCTGAAATATCTCACAAACAGGAAGTTTTCACCAGAAATAATTCTGTCGCACCTAGTAAATTTATGAATATCTCTGTCCAGAAGTTTACATGAAGGGCAAAACTACTGACAAGGAAACAGGTCCATTCTTCTGAGAGTAAATGAAGCAGTACATTCGTCGAGAACGCCGGCAATGGGTGTGTTCTGCGCTTCGTTTCATGGTAGACGAACGCAGTTCCGCCCATACAAGGCTTCTTCCTTCAGCGTGAAGGAAATTGTGCGGCATATCCTCACACAGAATGGGTTCTCATATAGTTTGAGTGACAGCAGCATTTACCGACTATCGTCCATTGTTATAACAAGATTCTCCTCGAAACACAACGACCTGCTTGAATGCTAGGCTCATCTCCGTGGCGCCATTACTCTGCGCTGTTCAAACATGTGCAGTCGTGGACTTACGCGAGTCCACTGCTTCGTCATCAACAACAAGCAATCCAGCATTTCAATTAAATTATGTATGATGGAGAATGATACTATGGTTACCAGTCTCTTGGTTTTGTAGTGGTAGAGTCCCGGTTTACAATTTAATGTCCTGGTGTTGAAAGAAAATGGCTTAGTACTTCCTAAATATCCTACCTTTTTGTGAAATAAGGTCAGCATTTAAATATAGTAGACTAATTATTCTATACGCATCTGGCAATGTAAAATTGTAAATTAATATCATAAGGGCTTTAAACAAATTTATTGCATAATTAATCACAGGTAGCATTTTCTTTATATTGACAGACTCTGATTATCTACGGATAAGATAAAAATATTCCTTTCCAGAAGGTGAATTTAGGAAAAATTAGCAACTTTTCTCCTATCGAAGAGATTTTTTAAATAAATTTTATACAGAAATTACAGGTAACATTCTCTTTATATTAACAAACTCTTATTACGTTTGGATAAGATAAACTATCCCTGTCTAGAAAGCGAATTTAGATAAACTCAAGGTCCGAATTAACGAGGGGATGGAGGGGATTTCTCCCCTGTTGGAACGTTATCCCCCTCTCATAAATTCATATTAACATCCCTGCCAGGGTTATCTTCTATCCCCCCTCTCACAAAATATACAGTAGAGTCTCGTTAATCCCAACTAATTGCGACCAAGACCTATTCGGATTACAAGATTTTTCGGATTAACCGATATATTTCCTGTAATGCTATTCATTTTCATCACGAGCGCTGAGAGACGGTGGTGGGGTGGTGGGAGTACCCTGTTGCTATTTTTAAGATCACTACCTGCCTGGCCGCTTGATTTTATGAGCATGACAGATGTGTAAATTATGTACAGAAAACACTAATTGTTGTAAGTTTCCTTGAATATGTCATTTTCATTTTTTTAAGTAAAAGAAATTGAGTGAATTTATACATTTTTTTTCGCTACTTTATACTATTATAATAAATTTAGTTTTTTTTTTCTTAAAATAATTTTGTTCGGATTAACCAGATTTACGGATTAGCGTAGTTCGAATTAACGAGACTCTACTGTAATTGTTTTAATGCGATTATACTTTATAAAGTATAGTATAAAGAAAGCAAATAACATAATATTTATGTAGGCCCTATTATCATCACTGACAAGCTGACAACAATGAACAACTTCGGAGGTCAAATCGTAAAACAGCGAACGCTAAGCTCCGCGCACGATCCCTTTCCACTTTTCCCCTACAAACTCACCACACACTCTAGCGGGAAAGAGTGGAAATAGGGGTTTAGGGTGGGGTGACATCTAGTGGAGGAAAGTGGAACAAAAAGAGTGAATGCGGCATCTATGAAGCAAAAGAGAAACTTCGTCCTGTTTCCCTCTGTTTCTTCTCTCTGCTTCATGTCTCTCTCTTTTTTTTCTAATGACTTTGCGGAGGGCAATATTCGATCAGTCGATCTTCCAACGAAACGCACGCACGCTTTTTGGTCACGCTTTAGACCACTCGGCTACCTAGGCCAGTTGGTGGTAGAAGGGAAAATGAATCTATTTATGTTCAAGGGAACTGCCATAACGTATTGCAGAAATGCAATGTGTGTCGTTGGATATGTCTTGTTGTCTAATGCACATTAATTTGGTTGTATTGTGTTGTAAAATATGAAATACGTGCGAGGCGGTAGGTAGTGATCCACCGAAGCGGGACAGATAGTAGAGAGAGAGACAGTAGAGAGAGCGAGAGAGCAGGCGAGCGAGGTGCCGAGCGGCGAGGGTGAGGATAATTTCCCCTACTGGCGTTCGCTGTTTTAAGATTTATCCACTTCGGAATTATACATCTTATCTTAATCCTGGACTGCTCACCCTTTTTTGGACTCATTGGGGTATGTTGTCACCACACGAATTTTCTCTCCTTCCTCCATTACAGGTAATTGAAATTCTTGTTGTCGTTGAATTGCCCAAGCTATTATTAGATTAATTATTAGACTAAACTACAGAAGAAAATGGAGTCATTTTGAATTATGAGTCACTCCGGGAAGCATTGCAGGGTTAAGCCTGCTCATGGATATAATAAAATTATTAAAATAATCAAGATGCAAGACAAGCAACTCAGTGCGACCAAGCGTTGAGCGGTATCGAATGAGGATAATAATAATTTTATGTATGGTATTCTCCATCTAGGATTCTATCCCCCCCCCCCATCAGAAATCTTAATTCCCACCCCGGATAAACTGAATAACTTCTTTCCTATTTAACAAATTTTCATCACATTTTATACAACAAGTGAAAGTATAAAAACTATTCTATTGGAGATTTAAAATACAAGACGACAAATGAGTGGTCGTTTTCAGTCTTAAATGCCACTGGAGAGTGATACATTGTGTCCTGGTTTCATGGAACCCGTAATCAAAATTCTAACACAAAAAGTACTTCTCTTTTTCAAAATCGTCCGCAGAGAAACAAAATATTGTTATACTTCTTATTCATCATACATTTAGAAATCATATCTGGAAGTAGGCCTACCTTAATATGTTCCCCTACACCCTGTAGAAGCAATCTCGTTAAAAGTTCTAGAATGGCTGCTGGGTACAATCAATCTCCTCTGTATAGAATTGAATAGCTACTGTATCCAGTCCTTAGTTGTGTTGACCGTCACTTACTGGAGCAGACATCCAGGAAAAATGGGAAATTCGCCTTCCTGCCTCCTGCATGTCTCAACAGTTTGCATACGGGCACATGTTTTATGCATGAACAATTCATTTCTAGAATTTTCTTCGTACAATAAATAGGCCTATTTTTTCAGAAGGAAGAAATTGACCTAATTCGTAATTTCGTAATACAATAAGGCCAGTTTTCCAATGTGCATAATGGAAGGGGTTATTTTCATAGGTAAATTCAGTATCATAATCATGGTCATGTGGTCAAGTAACTTTGTAACCATAAGTAATTTTGTTTTTATCTCTTTACTATCGCAAACCATGCATCGAAAATTGTAACTAAGTTATTTCTTGTGTTATCTTTTTTGCTGCTGTTTACTGCTTCAATGTTTCTAATTAAGGTATTTATTTATAACCAAAAGCAACTGAATATCATTTCCGTGTTCTTTCCTATTGTTTATTGTTACTACCTATATATTAGGTGTTTAATTTGTAAGTAAGTCTATTTTGTGCAGTATCTCTTTATTATTTCGGAAAACGTGTTAGTGTCTTTCACGTGTTAAATTTTGTTACCTTGTTAACATGTTTCGGCCTGCTGTTGGCCATCTTCAGAACTGGTTGTTGCTGGTCATGGTGACTTTTGTTTTTTTCCTGTGGGGGTGTGTTTATGTAGTGTAATGTGGAGTCAAAGAATGTGTGTTCTGAAATTGAGTTGTGTGTTGAGAATTTCATTTAGATGTGTTTATGTGTGTCTGTATATTTCGTATTGTTCTATGGTGTTTAGTTTCTGGATTTTTTGGTTGGATGTGTAGAATTTCCATGTCTGTGTGGCCATGAAGATGGCCGAAACATGTTAACAAGGTAATAAAATTTACACGTGAAAGACACTAATACGTTTTCCGAAGTGATATAGTGTTAAAAGTTGTGTAATCAAGATGTAGCCTACATGGGTTTGATAAAAAGTAAAGGCAACAATTCGATATTTCTGACATGGCTTTATTGACAAGGGTACAACATTTACGTATCTTAAATATAGTCGCCCCCCTTATTTATCACATTTTGCCAAATGTTTGGAAGGCGTCGTACACCATCAGCGCGTCCATCTTTGTTAATGTTCCGTATTGACCGCCCTATAGCACGGATAAGTTCATGTCTGGTATTGTACCGGGTCCCTCGCAGTGGTTCTTTCACTTTGGCGAAGAGATCGTAATCGCATGGACTCATATCGGGTGAGTACGGAGGATGTTCCAGAATCTCCCATTGCCAGCGCCGCAAGAGGTCCTTGACAGCAGCAGCGGTATGACTCTTTGCATTATCATGAAGAATGATGTGGTTCTGTACCCCCAAGTGTCGTCGCTTTCTCCTGAGGGCTGGACGAAAGTGGTGCTGCAGGAACCGTAGCCCGCGTTTACCGTCTGCCTTGGAGGTACAGCGTGGTGCAGTATTACCCCTTCAATGTCATACGCCACAATGAACATCACCTTCACAGCACTTCCAACAAGGCCTTCCCGAAACTCTTTAACCCATCGTGCCACTGTGCGATATGGCAACGCTGTATCGTCACATGCTTCACGCAGTCCCTGAAAACATTCTTGTGCACTACGACCTCGTGCCATTTCAATTTTGATCCAGGAACGTTGCTCTAGTTTTGTAAACATGATCTTAGGGCGCTCGCACTATCCCTATCAAAGTCAACGTTCTACACACTACAGTAGATTGACAGAGTACTGTCGCCGCTGGCTACACTAACTCATCTAACAGTCCTTCTTCATGTCCATACAGCTGGCAACTCTCGAACGCACCATCGTCACGTGACAGCAGTGTTGCCATTACTTTTTATCCAACCTATGTATATATTTATTATTGTTTAAAATTATGTATAAACTCGCAAATTTATGTCGTATTCTTGCAATATCTATGCACCTTCGTTTATAATTTCTAATTTATACATTTAATTTTTTTTAACTGAATGCAATTTTTGTATAAAAGTACAACTTTACATGGGGCAGAAACTTGGCAATTGCAAAACGCACTCAAAAATAAATTTTTGGCCTTAGAAATGAATTATTGGAGACGATAAGCAGGCATTTCAAGAAGAGATAAAATTAGAAACGATATAATCAGAGAGAAAATGCAAGTTAAGAATGATATCGTAGAGGATATTTTCACAAAACAACTAATATGGTATGGGCATATGATGCGAATGAATATGGAAAGATGACCAAGGTTGGCATATGATTGGACCCCATCAAGAAGGACAAAAATAGGAAGACCTATGACAACATGGAAAAAGGGCATTCTGGAAGCTATGGAAAGAAGACAATAAAATTAGAGAAGACCTATGGAGAGATAGAGGGGAGTGGTATTTTGCACTGCGATACATTTATCAGTGACTGTAAATTAATATTTGGCTGTTAGAAAATGTCAAAAGGCATTGTAAACTGACATATATATATATATATAATTTTTGTATAATGTATATAGTATTGTTTAGTGTCAATTAATGTATTTATAATGTAACTATGACTCATTCCTACTAATACTTCTTTAAAATTGTATATTATCTCTATGTAATGTATTTCACATGTAACAAACTACAACCCTAATAGGCTTATACCAATGGGTAAAATAAGGTTTCAAAATTTGGATAATAATAATAATTAAAAAAAAAAAATAATAATAATCATAATAATAATAATAATAATAATAATAATAATAATAATAATAATAATAATAATAATAATAAGTAACAGTGTTCTTCCAAAGAACTACGTTTCGATTATCGGCAGAAGATCAGGATATGCATTTCTCTTATTGTGAGTCTGAGTATGTATTCCTTGTCATATTTGTCATGTGTTGTATAAATTGGTAACCTTATAATCCGATAACAACATAGCACAGCAAGGAACTCTCTTATCCACGCATGTCTACAATCGCTTCATTCTAGAATTTGGACATGCACGTTCAGCTGCAATATATATTACCCGAATTGTAAAACGAATTACCACCACCACCACCATCACCACCAACACGACCACCCTGCAACTGATGATGGTGCTGCTACTGCTATTATTATTATTATTATTATTATTATTATTATTATTATTATTATTATTATCGGTATACTTCCCAGTAAAATCCTTTCCATGGCTGCTGTTGAAATGTGAATGCCATTGTTGTTGATTCATTGCGTATAAAATAAGTACTCATAACACCATCGGTAGGAAAATGGTGGTGTAGACATAAAAAATATAAATTTTTCTATTCCGTTTCCAAATATTGTAATACAGAGCCTTCAAACAGTCATTCACCCGTGAATGTGCGGCCTCGCATAGCAGCTGAATTTCTATTTCTGTGAGAACTTACAAAATAAAGTGTATCGAGATAATCCGCATACGTTGGAAGAACTGAAAGACAATATAAGATGGGAAATTGCTGCAATTTCAGAAGAACTAACGAGTGGTAATGCAAATGTTCTTAAAAGGTGTGAGAGACATGTGGCGGCTCAAGGAAATCTTTTCCAAAATAATACATGACGAAGGCAGGTGGTTATTGTAATTTGCATAAGCAATCTATGCGCTTCACTTAAGAGGCTATGAATATCCGACTCTGCCGGCAAACAGCGTGCTTGCAGCCGTCACGTGCGGCAGCATACTCACGGATGAACGTCGATTCGAAGGCTCTGTACTTAGGTCAACGGTAGGTAAATGGGGGCTAAAGACATGACAAAAATTCAATTTATCTATGTGTTTTCCAAATATAATACTCCATTAAAGTAAAATTAATTAATTAATTAATTAAGGATCAACATCGAAACTAAGATGAACGATCACTTCTCATTGCATTGTAGTAAGAACCTTTCAAACAATTGTATTTTTATGAAGATAAAAACAAACGATAATGATGATAAATTAGAACTTACAGTATACAACGCATATCTAAAGACCCATTCATCACCGCTTGGTAAAGACGAACTACTATGTTATTTCCAAAATGTGAAGCTCATCAATATTAAGGCGAATAAGATAACCTTATTCTTTGTGGATATTAGGTTGTGGTATTAAAGCCTTCCATATTATAGGAACAACTGCCACTGCTTTTTTCTTCATGGTCGAGATCGTTCCATATGCAATTCAAAATCGCTGCGTGGGATGTGCTGTCGTGGGGTTAAACATAGATGATTAATGTAGTGTGCTGATTCGTAAGTCACTTTTTTGTTCGAGTCGTAAATGTGCTCCTTAGATATATTTTACTGTTAGTCCGTAGAAATCAATCTAGTTACTTAGCCCCCTAAATTAGTTTTCCCAAAGTCGAGCCCTAGCTACTCGTAAATCACTTTGTCTCACCCGAAGACAGTAGAATCGCCCCATTTAATCAAAATCCCTAGCCCGTTTGCAGGATATTTTACTTGCTAACGTACAAGACTTATTCTTTTAATAATATTTGATTCTGTATGATAAGACAATTTCTCGCCACTATGAAAATTGAGCCTATCATTCTACCACAGGGATGCGCAACCCTAGATGGAAGAAGGGAGGGTGGGTTTACCTCTTTCTACGTGGTGCGACGGGTGGGTACCGACTGTGCGCGAAAAGGTCAATTTTTTCCCAACTGCGCGCGAGTGACTGAATTGTAAACAGGTCAACTGCGCGCGAGCGGGTGTACCACAAATACGTCAAATGCTTACGAGTCTTTCTCATGTAACAGAAGTGTGACAGCACTAGTATTAAATAATGTCAATCATTTGTTTCGAGAATTGTTGTGGCTATAGAGATGGTAGCACTGTTAACGACTGTCGATTGTTCCGAATGTATATAACGGGGTGCTGTGTATACAACTATGTCCTCCTTGTGTGTGAAGATCCACAGAAGATTCCACACCTGTGGTGTAACGGTTAGCGCGTCTGGCCGCGAAAACAGGTGGCCCGGGTTGGAATCCCGGTCGGGGCAAGTTATCTGGTTGAGGTTTCTTCCGAGGTTTCCCTCAACTCAATATGAGCAAATGCTGGGTAACTTTCGGTGCTGGATCCCGGACTCGTTTCACCGGCATTATCACCTTCATCTCATTCAGACGCTAAATAACTTAAGATGTTGATAAAGCGTCGTAAAATAACCTACTAAAAA
This sequence comes from Periplaneta americana, assembly GCF_040183065.1. Taxonomy (NCBI): domain Eukaryota; kingdom Metazoa; phylum Arthropoda; class Insecta; order Blattodea; family Blattidae; genus Periplaneta; species Periplaneta americana. The sequence goes on from NC_091121.1 coordinate 91,533,391, forward strand.
TCCACATAACAGGCGGTCAAAAGCAAAGGGGTATAAGTGACATTTCTAAAAAAAATGAGTTAAGTGCATCCAAGGGAAACTAAAACATTTAACATTTTATTGGCAAAGAGATACATCTTTTAACCACATCACACACTAAAATTGAAATAAAAAATTTCACGGAATTTACGAAATCTTAAGTACTTTTAACCACATTTTCTCACAAATAACTTACGTACACTTTGCTTCTGACGCCCTCACATAAGTTATACAACTTTCTTGACGCTATCATTCAAACTCAAACAAGCACTTAAATCAAAATAAATGATACAGGTACTTACAAATTTAAATCTGCCTACGAAAAGCGTAGGCAGTACATAGAGGAATTAATTTTAAAATACAGGCAAGGAATTATCTCACGATTGCATTTCCTAAAGAATGTTTGTTATTATTACGAAAAAAACACATAATTTACGTACATATTTTAACTTCTTGACAAGTGCCCTAAATGTTTTAATACGTGTACGCATATTTTAACTTCTTGATAAATGCCCTATACTAATTTCGGCATGTATATGACGCTGCATTTTAACCATACCTATGAATGGCAAGTTGGCTAGCAGTCATAGAGAGTCTTAAGTCTCCAAAAAATGGGAAGGAAAATGCAGGAATAATCGCCGCGCGCGGTTGACCTATACCGAAATCTGACCACCACGCGCATTCGGGCGCAAATAGGTAGAAATTTATCTTGCGCACAATCGGGATCCTCCGGCTGCGACGTTCCGGTGTGATCGTGTACTCTGTGTTCACAAACATGGGCTATGTCTTATAAGTTTCAGTGGTGGCTTGAATGCACTGATATTCTTCAACAAAATTTAATGCAGTTATCTCTATAAGAAACGCTGAACATTGTAAATTTCGTGTCGTTTGTACTTCACATTTGTCTTAGTGACTTTTCTGGCAACTCTTATTTTTAACAAGTTTATATTTGGCTCAAATGATGACGTACAAAGTCTTGGAAGATATACCAAGTGATCGTCGCGTATCCTATTTCGATACTGGCTTTTAATGTAACTCATTTTAGGAAAGGTTTGCTCGCAAGTTTATGTAGATCGGAACACTTTTGCAAACACACACGACCGTGGAAATCCATCACAGGGCAGTGACTGAAATAGTTCCCACCAATTCGATACGAAGCCCGTACGACTTTCTCAGTGTCTGGAGCTCGACAAGCAGATTCTTTCACATCCTTTAGTCTTTATAATCTAGCTTCACTACAAATAAAAATTATAGAATTATATAAATGCAAAAAGAAAGTAATGTTTTAAGTGCTATTTCAATATTGTCAAATGTCATACCTAAAGAACGTGTTATTATTATTATCATCATAATTATTATTATTATTATTATTATTATTATTATTATTATTATTATTATTGTATCTCCAATGGGGAGTAGCCCTATTTTATGTATGTATGTTAGGGCTATACTGGGTGTTCATTTCAAAGTGTGTCATGACGTCACTGTTGACGAGTCAGCTATTTGAAGCGAGTTTCAGATTTTGTGTCAGAGAAGTTGCCTATTAATCAAGGCGTTCAATCTGAACTTGAGAACGTGTACGGTATAACTTGAACGTCGTAGCAACAGATGGCGGTCTGTACGGTCTGTGTGCTACCATAACCTCTTTCGAACTGTGTTTTGCGAGGGCAAGTTGTACATCGGTTGCGTACGGCAACATTCCACAATACAAATCAGATGCTCCGTGTCCATATTGACCGTCGAAATTAATGTCAACAAATACGTAAGTAATCGTTTTAACCCTCTCCACATATCCCGACAGTAAGAAAAAAACTCACCTCAGTACATGTTTCGAAACAGTTCACATTCCTGCCACTACCGGCGTTACCGTACGTATCGGTAAGTACTCTTCTGAATGAACGCCGTGCTTACTAGGCAACTTCTCTTGCACATAAGCAATACACCTCTGCGGAAGTGTAGGAAAATTGAATTCTCTAGGCTCATCGGCTAGCCACATGACGGCATACAGCGAGCCATGACACATTTTGAAATGAACACCCAGTAGTTTTACACAAATAAAATAAGCATAAAGACAAATGGAAAAGAAAAACTAAATTAGCTTACACAATGTAAACAAAACATAAATAATCCGTAACTTAGATATTGCGATTGCAAAGCATACATCAGGCATCAATTTCAGACATACAAATATCAGTTACAACACACATACGTAACACTTCTTAAAAGCCGTTCTCTATAACACAAATATGCAGCTTTCCGTACCATACATCATAAATTAATACACAATAGTCACAGAAACACAATCAAAATATAATTAAGACATTGCGACGACATCAAGCATCCCATCACTATGACTAGATACATAACAAATCAAGCATCCGCTACAACACATACACTTCAACATAGTAACCACACTTTTAAAAGTTACAAATTTGGCCCCAAGAAGAATAAATAGGACACTGTTACTAAATACTGTTATTTTCTACAAGGTCTTAAACACATCTGTAATAAATCTGTGAAGTTCCTTTAAGCAACATTTTTTCAGAAGAACTTTTGTTTTTGGTGGTGAGAAAGTTGTATCGCACATGCTAAGATGAGTTTCTAGCGGTAAAGAACTTGTTGTCCGTAGTCACAATGATGATACCTTTCGAAATCTCATTAATATTGTCCTGAGACGTAAACTGCAAATATTTAGAAAAAATGATACACTTTACTTTATCATTCTCTTTGACACAAAAATAATGAAGTTTTCATGATTCGTGAAATAAATATCTAGACGTCTTTGGATAAGCCATTGAAAATTACAATAACTCACAAAGTCGCCGCCACTGCGAATGAACTCATGTGAATATCATATTACGGGACGGATAGCTAACAAGTCCTTTCCCCTCAAGTCAAGGAGATGGAGTTGCTCATAGCTCAAATCCCACTAACACGTACGAGCTACGGTTGGACTTTGCTCTTCTACAATAAGAAGTAATTAATTCCACCTCAGAAAATGGATTTGAAAGTCATATTTGGTTTCTGATAAGTTGGAATTATAATAGATATGGCTATATAGTTTCAGTCAGCAACTTATCAAAGTATATAACTACAGAATAAATTTTCTGTCACATCACATTAAAATTATATTTCCACGAATATTTTCGACTTCTATAAAGTCATCTTCAGGTGGTAGACACAATAACAACAACGAAAATGAACATAGGTGATATATATTAGATGAACACTTATACGCATTACAAAATTAAACCTGAATAAGGCCTACTCATTATAAGAGAATACAGGGTGTTAAAAAGTATCCAATGTTTTAGGAGGTGATAATATGTATCAAAACAAGAAAATAATGTTTAATAAACATGGGCCCTAGAATACGTATTTTCTGAGATCTGAACACTTGTTCATAGGAGGTGGTCAATGTGATGTCCATTCATGGCAATGCATTCCTCTGCACTTTGGCGTAAGGAATCACTCACTCTTTGAAATTTGTTTTAATACGTTAATAGTAAAGTCCTGATAATGATCTTCAGTTAATCTCTGTGGTAGCACGTATGTCTCTATTAATCTCTCACCCCTATTAATCTATCACCAAGAACGCCTGCCCATACGTTGATTGAGAATCTGTACTGATGCATTGTTTCTTCAACTGCAAAGGGATTTTTTATCAGCCTACACATGCTGATTACGAAAATTCATAACACCACCTCTGCTCAACCCCGCTCATATCCGCAACCAGACTTTTGTTTTCAGTATTCCTTCCGAGGTATCATTATTTCATGCGAGGGATGTCAACTACTGTATAATTATCTGGTAGACTATCTGGTAGTCAGAAAGTATGTGTTGTAGGACCCATGTTTACTTGACATTATTTTCTTGTTTTAATGCATACTATCACCTCCTAAAATATTGGATACTTTTTCTTAACACCCTGTATAAGTGTGGCTCTAAGTCACAACAGCAAGCAATAAATAACAATTAATAGTAAGTTAAAATAGTATTGTAATATGAAGACCACATTTTTATTAATTCTATAGGTTTTATGTAACTAATAACAGATCGTATGCATATATTTAAAATTAAAGTTAAAATATTTAAAAGTTTAAAAACGACGGAGTTATCCACAAGTGATACATTGTTCAAGCAAGAAAAGTCTATGACAAGATGTAGATATCGGCATTCTACGTGTGTTTTCAGTCACTCGTAGCGATGAGTTGTAAAAATATAACACGTAAGAGGAAGATGTATCCAGGTGTTGATGCCATCTCATCGCTGCGTTACAGTTAATGTGATTCACATGTAGTAACTCGTAATAATAAAATAACGATTTTAGTAATAATCTGATAATGGTATTACGCCTTTAGCAATTGTATAAATAAACAGAATTAATATTTTTTTAGCTCATTGCCTGAATGTGTAAAGCTAATAGATCCTTAATGGTTAATAGTACAGAGTCATGTCCTTCCCGAAGCGCTTCCAGAGGGACTTTTGTACATTGCAAGTTGTCCTTCCGATAGGACATATTCTTAAACAATATTTCCCATATGCTGTCCTTCTAGCTGTATTTCTGTAACTTCCTACCGGCAGTACGCAAGTTATGGGTCCTGCCGGTAGTACCCTGTTGTCCTGCCATATTATTTATTTTTTATTTTGTTTTGTTTACTTATTTATTACTTTCAATACAGCTTACATTACTTTTATTGACTTTGTAAATAGAAAGAGGAAAGTAGAAAATTAATAATTCTATTTATTATTTTCAATAAATTTTACATTAGTTTTATTTGTATCATTAGGATGATAACTGAATAAATAAAATTTTATTTAATACATATCAGGAAAGTAAATAATGTACATACGTGTGTGAATCATAACATTTTCTTATTTTATTTTTTTAACATATTGTTTTCAATACTTGCTTGTGAAAAAGAATACTAGGCCAGATATTATTCGAGAATATTTGAAGAAATTTGAAAGTAGATAATTTTAAAATGTCATTTATATGATTTCAATGAATACTAACTTTCATGAACTCCATTCTGAATGTGAAATGTAAAACAGACACGTTTAGTTTGAGTACTACACATAACTGCTCTTGGACCACAAGCAACACAAAAGTAACTAGATTTTTGTTATATCTTTGTGATTCTGGAGCAAACAATATATTTTCTCTAGATTTTTATTGCTTCTTGTCAGACTTTGAAGAATTATTGGAATTAGAAGTAGTGCCATTGTTGGCTATGTTAGTTATGTCTGAGGCACGAATCCACGTTATTCTGTTATCGATATTCCATTTTATTTTAACAAGTTTCCTACGTACCTTCAATACAGTTCCTTCACACACACTTTCAGACCATGTATCACCTAAAACAGATTTACTCCAAGTGTTATTTTCATCTTCATCAAAGAGAATTACTTTAGCGAAAACTCGCGTACCGTCACTGAAAGAACCCGCCATATCTCAGCAAAAAAAAAAGTACCAACTTATTTTTTTTTTGCGCTAATAGAGAAAGAAACGCTCTTGTCAATGGTCTAGGTGAACATTCTCTCGGGAGGACAGGAAATTCTATATAATCACTTGAACTTGGTAGGGCGATGAGGACATCCCGTCCTGCCGGTAGGACGCTGTACGATTAATCATTAAAGAGTTTCCAGAACCGCACAATACTTTATTGTAAGTGAGAACAATCAAGTGGATTACTCACAGTATCTCGAGACGCACGAGAGGCTGGAAGACGTCGCCATCCACGTCCGCAAGATGATTATGTCGCAAGTCCCTGAAACAAACAATGCGGCGGATTAGCGTCGCTCTGCAAACGTCTGAGTTAATCCTCTTGAGCACGACACGTCAACAAGGAATCGATGCACCAAGATATAGCCGAGAAGCATTCACAAACAAAAATAGGCTGCAAAGATGTAACAAAATCTTAAGGTTTGGTTACATTCAATGTAAGGACGTGTGTAGGTTTATATATTTGTGCAGTATTTTCTTATCTAAAGCATGAGGCGATAGTGATAAGCTAGTGGGACATTATTTATTTGGTTGCAGTGATTTTCAATTTTCAATGACAGCACTGGCCACCAGTAATTAACTACCATTCACTTAACATGCAATTGAGTGGTTCAGAACCAAAGTGGGCCAAACGCCATTTACTAAAACCGTAGAAAATAAAGCTTAAAATAAAGTTATTACCATAATTAAATGGAAACATATAGCAAGTAATATAAAATATACACATTAAAACTAAATGATATGTCAATCTTCATTAAACTATAGTATTCACTTAACTTTAACCCTTTGCTTTCTCCGTTTTTAATAAATGACGCTTGGCCCACTATGGCTCTGAACCCTTCAATTTTGTATATACCGGATCTTCCAATAAGCGTCTCCAATATTTTACATATGTAACAGTTGCCGTGTTTATGAAGCTATAGCAGTCATATTTTTCCCATGGTTGCGTATGGAACGTTACACCATTCCACAACACCCAACACGTAGAAATCGTTAAAATTTATTGTCAAAATGGGCCATCCGTTCGTCAAGCATTCCGTGCATTACGTGAAGTGAAGGATTTTATTATCTATTCATTTTTAATTTTTGAAGGGGAACGGAATTGGATTTTATATGAAAATGTTCATTTACTTTGTAATTTTTATTTTTCGACAGCCTATCTACGATTGAAGCAAGAAACTTCACAATATGGGATATTATGTAAAGGAAAAGGTCTTGGAAGACCACTCTTGTCACAGTAACAGAAAGCGTCATCTTAGCAATATAGCAAAATTCAACTCAATTATAATCAGTTAACATTTTAATTTCCATTGAATCACATAAAGCACTGCAACCTGCTCATGATATGTGCGTCCGTTTCGCCTGCAATATTCGCCGGGCTGAACATGTAACAATATCTCTCTAAAGCCTTGGTTTTTCTGAACCGGCGTATGCGACGTGCGAGAGATAGCGAGTAGTTTCTATGGCTGCGAGGTGCGCAGACCTTGCTTCTCGCAGCCATAGAAACTACTCACTATCTCTCGTGTAGTCCGGATTTGTGTGAGGCGGGCCTTGCACCTCGCACGTCGCATGCGTCGGTTCAGAAAAAACCAAGGCTTAAGTCAATTGTATTCAATCATAATTAGAGTCTGTCCGGACGGAAGAGAAGGCCAGCTAGCTTTAGCTCTGTCAGATTAAATAAATAAATAAATAAATAAATAAATAAATAAATAAATAATTATTATTATAAAATAAGTTCTAACAGTAATTACGAAAGTCTGACGAATATATAACTGATTAAAATTGATTACCTTTACCATCATCGCAAATGCTGCATTAGTTTAACAGACATTAAAATTGGCACAAACTATTACGTAGTGGAAGCTACACACAAGCACAAATATAATACGAATGAAGAAGAATATTACATCACACTAATTTTTACGTGGCAAATTAATCATTCTCCTATTAAGAATACTGCTGCGCCAAGTAGAATAAAATATTTGTTATAAACTTAGATCTGTCATGCAATATCTAAGTAAAAATCAAATCCGATTAATATCAGTTGGCATGGAAACTTGCTGCAGGGGTCACAGTTTACTTTCCTCTCGTCAGATATTGCAGAATGGCTGCGGGCCTTCCAGCCTCGTTTCAATGGTGATCGAGTGTGTCTCCCTAGAAACTGAATAATAGGATAGAGGTGAGAAAGGATAAGTCAATGTCGCCCTGAGCAACACAGAAAGCATGAAAGCCAATCTCTGCGCTTTTCATTGAATGTAAGAAAAGTGAAATCTTATGAAAATGAATAAATGTTATTGTAAGCATACGACATGTAGGATAAAGTTGCCTAATTCCGTGATACGCTTTTTTCACTTAATGTCAGGGGATCGGGTATCTTGCTATGAAGTTCACCGATGATGTCTCAAAAGTAGGCGAAAGATGAACTCTTTCGAGAAGGATGTCTGGCGCTATGGTCGAACGGCGAAACTTCGACCGTCATTCAATTTTACAAAAGTATCACGGGATTAGGGGTATCACGGAAATAGGCAATTTTACCCTATTGATGGAAAACAAAACACGTACGGTACGTAGGTATTAATGGATGCTTAGATTAGCATAAAATTAAAAAATAAAAATAATGTACTACATTTTATTGAAAATTCCAGTTTACAATATTGGAAAAGTTATGAAATCACTATTTGAAAATATTCCTTGAACACGACTCAATAAGAGTTGTCCTATAACGAAATGTAAAAATCCATCTTCATTAATTACAAGAAAGAATTTTCAGTAGTCCCTACTTAAAAAAATAGCTAACTAAGTTATTACAAAAAAAATGACATCAAAAAGCTAGCAAATGTAAACATCAATCTTCAATAAAAAAGTATAATTTATATCGAGAATATGTAAATTAATTAATTATTATTCAAGAAAGTTACATATATTGTCCCTATATAAAAATTATCTCTACTATCGAAAAGAAACTGCCACTAATTGAAAAAACTCACCTTCATCATGAGAGAAAAGAAATCACATTAGCATGTAACATAATCACTGCCGTTTCTTCAATGAGAAAAGAATTTAATTCGCAAACCCAACAGAACTACAGTACGATTATTTAGTCCTGACGGTCGCCGGAAATGTGCGCCTGGGTCAGGCGAGTCCATTAAGTTACGCCAAGGGATGTTCAGGTTAGTCTGTCGCCTGCAGTCAGAGCGATCGGATGTCACGCATGCGGTATAGCGTTGTGTTTCCGGTACAGTTAAGCTGTACTGCAGTCCTTTATCGACCGCTCGCTCTTATCTCTACTCCGGAACTCTCCCCACTACTCCTATTACTTCCCCTCTTTCGCGTCGCTGAGCTGTCAGGACTAAATAATCGGTCTGTACTTCTCCATGTCCTTAAGAAAAATTCATATCATCTCCCATGATCATGAACAAATCGAAATACTGAAATAACCATTTCATTTTACATAAAAAATTCGATTCATAAAATAAAAAAGAAGTTGTGTTCTCTCTAATGAAACAGAAACTCGCCTACCATTAAACAGTCAATTCACATCTTGTTTAATAAAAATAAACTGAACTCCTCAAAAAGTCATATATTATCCAAATTAAAAGTAAATATGTCCTACGTAACTGAAGAAAGACTATGCCTACTTAAGAAAAACAAAGTGAATTTCATTCCAAACATAACAAGACATTCTTTGCTCAAATGCCTTACAATACAAAACGAGAAGCTTTGACAATTTTATTACACAGGGTGATTCACGAGGATTTACTGTCACTTACGGAGCTTATTTCCGAAGAAATTCTGAGCAAAACTTGCTATATATGAACATGTGTCCTAATCTCAATATTTTCAGAGTTACATTAAATTGAAGTTGTTTGTAAAATACCATTATTATTTAGTTTTAAGTGTAAAAAATTATTATAGGAAAATAATGAACTATTTATGAGTATTATTTCTTTCATTGGCTATTATTCTGAACCTAAAACTGTGTTGTGAATTCCATAGTAGCTTCGTACAGAATTTTTGTTAGATTTGTAACTACAAGATTACATACTTTTTATTACGCATTTATCACACACTTGTTACTAATCACGCCACACTTGTAAATTCTTCAAGACTATACATTAGGATACATAATTAAACTGTAAAGAAAAAAGTTCCTAAAGTCGTATGATTTGGAACAATTTTTGTGATAAGTGAGTAAGAATAATGTAATTTTTAATTAAAAATTGAAAAACAAAATCTGTAAAAAGCAATTAACGACACATTTTTAATTTCAGAATACTAGCCAATCGAAGAAATTATACTTCTGAATAGTTCATTCCCTATTTGTAATATAATTTTACCCTTCAAAAAAGTATTTTACTAACAACTTCAAATTAGTGTAACTCTGAAAATATTGGGATTAGGATACATGTTTATATGATATTTTTTGTTCAGAATGTCTTCGGAAATAAGCTTTGTAAGTGACTGTAAATCCTCGTCAATCATCAACTAAAGAAAAATAAGCGTCACGAAGGAGGCATACTTCATCATTATGCATTTGATACGTTTCGTAATAATTCATTTCCTATATTAAGACGGGAACGATTTTAATGTGTGTTATTTAGTCAACTGTCCTAAGACAGATATGAACCTCACAAGTGATATCAGGAAGGCACCATTTATAAGGCAAGCAGATCAGGAGGTAATGGGCTAGGGTAGCCAGTTCCTTTCCCCTTCATTGCGTACATCGCCAATTAGCTACATATTATACTAACCAGACTTCAGATGCATCTAAACAATTGTTTTTCCTCCATACATTCGTCAAGTGAGATGTACTGCCTGATAATATAATTAACGTTTAAATTTTATTTTATTGAACGATTATACGAAAATACAGTATGTCCCTGAATGAGTTGGTTTAATGTGCAGACTAAAGGATAAAATTTTCGTTTACTGTATTGGAGAGAAAAGAAATTCTCTGTAACGTAGGCCTTGTTTCTGATCATAATATTTAAGTTATTCCTACATAATTACTATTAATTTTTCATTGATTTACTTAAAACAACCACATGTAAATTGTAATCATTTTTATTAATTAAGAAAGCCTGCAAAAGTAACAAGAATGTTCAATTGTATCAGGCTTTATTTCAGTTAACACACGAGTAACAAATAGAATGAATAGAATAGAATGTTTTATTTTCGCTGGCAGAGTTAAGGCCATAAAGCCTTCTCTTCCACTCAAATAGCCTTAATCAACTTAATACAATAGTTACATATATATTTAAATTATGCATATTTACAATACACTTAAAAGATTCTCCAGCAATATTCTTCAGTTAAGTTTTAACCTAGATAATGTTTTAACGACTATTACTCGTTTATTTAAACTGAGATAAACCTATAAGAAAAAGTAATAACTTCATTTATGATCTAATTTAATTCAATCGAGTCTATATCCAATATGTAAAGAATTATAATTAAGTTAAGATAGCTAGTTAGTTAAAATGATGAGAATTAATTTAATAGAAATTTACTAGAATTATGTTGTAAGGAGCAAAATATAAATCTAAAATATATTGATATGAGAATATTAATGTAATGAGATTTTGCCATTAGAGGTTTTGAATTCTATTTAGAGAAATTAATAGTAATAATAAGAATGGACAGATATTAGTTTCATTATAAGTAACAAATATTAATCAGTAATTAATCTGTTAAGCTAGAATTTATGTAATTTTGACCTAAATGAAGTTATTGTCCAACAACCCCCTACATCACTCGGAAGCGAGTTCCAATTTCTAGGAACTGAAACTGTACGAGGGGTAGTTATAAAGTTTTAATTATCACCTCGAAAAAATGAAGCTGCGACCATGAAACTTGTTGATGGTGTTAGTCCTTTAACTACATATTCACCCTTCAACGCTACACATTTTTCCCAACGACGGATGACTTGACGGAGGCCTTGGTTGTAGAAGTCTGCATTTTGGCTGTTCAGGAAACGTTCCACCTCAAAGATCACCTCGTCGTCATTCTGGAAATGCCTGCCACGCAATGGTTTCTTCATCCGAAGAAAGAGGAAGAAGTCACTGGGTGCCATATCAGGAGAATACGGGGGGTGAGGCAAAATTTGATAGCCTAAAGAAGCAGCATGTGTGACTGTGTCATCGGGAAAGGTGATGCTGAGTGTTTTTGGGACATCCAAGGTGTGGTGCTGACAGATTATGCTCAGATGGGGCAAACCATCACAGGAGCATATTACCGAAATCTCCTGACAAGGTTACGGGAGGATATCAAGACGAAGCGTCGCGGGAAGCCGTCCAAGGGGGGTCCTTTTGCTTCATGACAACGCTCCAGCTCATTCTGCACAAGACGCAGTCACACATGCTGCTTCTTTAGGCTATCAAATTTTGCCTCACCCCCCGTATTCTCCTGATATGGCACCCGATGACTTCTTCCTCTTTCCTCGGATGAAGAAACCATTGCGTGGCAGGCATTTCCAGAAAGACGACGAGGTGATTTTTGAGATGGAACGTTTCCTGAACAGCCAAAATGCAGACTTCTACAACCAAGGCCTCCGTCAAGTCATCCATCGTTGGAAAAAATGTGTCGCGTTGAAGGGTGAATATGTAGAAAAGGAGTAACACCATCACCAAGTTTCATGGTCGCAGCTTCATTTCTTTCCAGGTGATAATTAAAACTTTATGACTACCCCTCGTATAGGATGGAGAACATAAAGATATCTTGTAGTAAGGTATAATGAGTAAATTGTTTTGAAAATGGATATATAAGAACACTAATCATATAATAATGTATTTATTTGACCCATCGTTCCGATGCCGGAACATAGGTATCTCCAGATCTGTATGAACCATCACTGCAGTGAATATTCCATTAAACAAATCGCACACTCAGTGAAATTCTATCGTAAGTCGAAAATCACATATTACTTTCGTAAATTATTTTCAACGCTGTTTTACTAGTTGAAAGTATGAAATTCTAATAATAAAATAGTAAATTATCAAAGATTTTGGTACGGTACCTATTTATTAAAATATTTTTACAGCAATATTTTACTAGGAAATATCACATCTGATCTTTGCAGGTAACAATTTTCGAGTTACAGCAATATTTTAGTGGAAGTGCGAAATAGTAAAATGAGAAACAGCATGGCTTTTCAGGAAAGTACACAAGTAAGAATTATGTACCACATTCCTATGACAAATGTATAATTGAAGTGAAGAATAAATCAAAACTTGAGAAAAATTTGGTGTCAATTGATAACACAGACTCAGTCAACACCACATTGCTAATGTAGTTGTAGATGCATTAAACACAAGTGATAGCGATAAACTCTACCTTCTGTCCACTGAAGTACCAGACAAGGTTAATTATTCTACCATACATGAACGTTTGCCACAGATGCTGTAACCTACATGAACAGATCAGATTTAAGCTTCTTCAGTAGCATTATCCGAATATGACGCTCGTGATATGCCTTGCATTTACCTACTTGTCACAGACTTTCAGAAGAGGTGACAGCACAATTTCCTGACGTTGACAGACTAATGGCTGATGTTACAAAAGGTGGTTGTTAAGGCGCCGTATCGTGTTTCTGAATTAAAAAAACAGCGTGACGAAGTATCTATTCCTCCATTTCCAATCGATAGGAAATGGGGAATGAAGTTGAACGCATGCAATAATATTACAATTCCCATTTAGTAAAGACAGTGATTCAGTCATTTGATTACAGTATTGCTGTACCACTCAAAATATCATAAAAACTATTTAGCGATGGGATAATTGAATATAATATAAATTACACTTTGTCGAATTTTTAGTTTTTGTCAGGTGTTGCTGTAGCCTTAGAAACATCTGTTGCAGAACTCTCTACTCAAATAACACTGATTAGAAATATTGTCCATAATATGAATCGTGCTGAAAAAGATATTGATAAACGCATAGGTACAATGACGAAAATGATTTCATATTACATCAATAAATAATAAGTAAATTTACAGTGACTGTTAATTAATTCATCACTGGTTAATAAATATAATTTAAATTTGTAAAACTGATTAACACAAAAAATACTTAATAATCTGGGTTATTTGTCTTGAATCAACCGTACTGTTACCAGCATCAGACTGTCTTTCGTTGTTCAACCCCATCGCGCGCCTCGCAAATATACTATGTTTCATTGTAAGCAGATAGAAATACATTTTCTAAGTATAATAATTAATTAAGCAGTACACATTGCGATAAAAAATCTCTATAATTCAGGTAATAAAATGCATAATATTCCAAGACGTTACGCTCTCTTACCAAAGGTGTTTAGAATTAGTTACCGATAATTCTTTAAGAAAAGGTTTTTTTCATTATTTATGCAGTCATGTTGCCGATGAAGTTAAAATCTTAGAAGGAAAGAAACGAAAAACAAGATCGCAATCGCAGAGAATATTTGTAGCGTCAGAAACCTCGAGAATGTCGAATGCAAGAGGTGAGTTGCAAATGGGGCCCCCCTATGCAAGGAATAACAGCCCTATATGCAAAATTTCAACTGAATAGACGTAATATAAAAATCACGCTGTGTGTTTCGTTTGAACATTCTTATTGAAAGTATGAATCATAAAATATTTTAACGGGACCTTCGAATTTGGAAGCTTTCTTTCTCAGACAAGAAATAGTTAAGAAAACCGAGAAGAAAATCGTTGGTTTAGATTTTGACTGGATCGACAATGTGAGTTTTTGATTTTAAATGAAGATCCATCAAATTGGTATATCGCTACCGGATAAATTGATGCATATAGGGTAAAGGTTGGTAATATTGTGATATGAGTAATATTGTGATAGTTTTTTCTTAGAATGTTTTGCAATTTTATTGAGCGAGAGAAGGACCGGTTTTGTGCAGAAACACAACGAAAAGCTACGTTGACGCAAAAAACCGATCTTCATCCCGCTCAGTAAAATTGTAATAAATTCTCAAAAATAACTATCACAATATTACTCAATTCTCAACCTTTACCCTACGCTAAATATCAAATTCCACCTATAGTATTTGAGTTAACAGTTGTATTACAGACAAGTAGAAAGAGGGTATGCTCAGAACTATTATTCCTATATCAAGGATGGTGAAAACGTGAACTTCCTTGAAAATCTTTAAATTGATTTTTTTGCAGCTTTACAATATATCAAATTACATTTTTCACATTTCTAAAGTATACATAAATTGCAAAATTTAAGATTTTAATTGGAGGTAACTAGAACTTAACTCGCTATCATGTTACGGAAATATCGTGCCAAAATATTCCGGAAGTTTCGACGATACAGGTAGTTGAACGACACAGTTTAGAAAAGACAGTATAAATATTTGTAGGAAATATTCAACTTACAGTTCACGGAGATATTGTAGATTCAGGAATGCATTCTTCGGCAGTTTCGATAGTTCATTGTTTCTCAGAATCCTGAAAGGGAATAAGAAATTAGAAATACTCTATTTTCGTAAATTCAAAACATTAATTTATAATGAATACACTGTTGGAAATAGTGGACTTTAAAGATGAGCAGGACTTTTTATTATGTTTCTTTGAGGCTCAATTAAAATCTTATGGAGGTCAATACATATTGATGCGAAAAATGTGGTTTTTGAACATAATTTATTACTTCAAAACGCAGAAACTGAATGTTAGTAAAATTGATAATATAATTAATGATCGTTCAAATAATTAAAATTAAAAATGATGCTTTATGTGATCATCTTTGCCCGCACAACCATTTGTAGGCGTCTTCTCCACTGTCCAATAGCACTGGATATCTGTCTTTGATCAAGCCGGTCCCAACATTCAAGAAGCCGTTGTCTTAAATGTTTAATATTACAATTCTTGTTTTGTAGTAAACTGCTTTTTGTAGTTAACTCCATACAAAAGAGTCCATAGGATTAAGATCTCGTTTGAAACTCGAGCGGAAACCATCAGAGAATCTGAGAAATGCGATCTTTCACGCAATAATCTCTCAGGAGAAATATCATGTTTGTATCTTGCTAATCAATCGTTGTACACTTGAAACAGACCATTCTCGCTGAGCTTAGTTCCTTACAATTTGACGGGCAGGTAAATTATCATATTGGTGTAAATGTTTAATGAAAATCTCCGTTCGTCAAACGACCCATTATTCACAAAATGAGAACTCAAAACGGAAGAAAACAAATGATGATAGCACAACAAATGGCTTGGCCTGCTTAACTCGTAAGACCATAATGTTTAGTTCGGAATAAACTATCGATTTTGCACTGCCTTACAAAAAAAATAAAAGTAATGTTTTGTAATGTTAAACAATTAAATATTACAATACATTCCCAGTCTACAAGGTCTGTGAAATTTGCCTGTGAAATAAACTTTCAAGTGAAATCATTAGCTACTCTAATATAACCATTTGAATATTGTGCATTTTTTGGCCCATTGTGTATACACATTATTTTGTGTTGTGTTCTCATAGTAAAATATAACAGGATAGAGTGAAACAGGGTTGTACGAGCCTTAACGTCTTAAATCCAAATGTATTTCTTTAACTCTGTAAGGGCATAACTTATTTGAATCATGAATGCGAAACCCCATAATTCACAATTGTTCTCAAATTCAGTTTTTCATGCGGTTGTAATATTCGTACAAATTCCTTTCATGTAGCGCAGAAATCTCGCACGTCCATCGTGTACATTTCACAGCGGCAGTAAAAATACAGTGAGTTACAGAAAATTGCAGGAACAGCACATATCTAGGGCCAGTGGAATTTTTCAGACACTAGAAACAAATTCAATTTGATTTTCTTTGTTTTTATAGGGTTAAAGGAATTTACGCTATTTACATAATTATGTTTTTTTTTTTTTAATTTTTGACTTAAATATAGGCCTACATTTAAAGTTCTTTCTATGATACAAAAATTGTTGTTTTATATCGTCTTGACCTAAAATTGTTAAAGTAATAAAATGATTTTACTAGTTGTGAATTGAATAATTCCACATGGCCAGGTAATTCAGATTTTCTGAAGAAATTACTAAAAAAATAATAATAATGAAATTCATACATGTGAAACACTAGAACTTATTATTATGCTTTAATAACGATAGTCACTTCAAGATAACGGCATTAAACGCTTTGTGTCTCCTAAAAATTTTACTAAAATGAACATGTAGGGTTTCTACAATTCACGATCCATAAGGACACATGGAATTTTCATTATTTTCTGGACTTCATTCATAACATTGATTTGTTATTTTTACCCTGTATTTACGATACCAACTACTTCAATTATTCTAACAGTAAAATTTAACGAATTAAAGCCAATGCTTACATACTTACAAATAACACGCGGAATAAGTTCCCTACAGTCGGCAAGCATCATATTTAGTTAGAGCAAGAAAGTCAAAGAATAATATGTGCAGTAAAAAATCGTCATAACGCAATGGATACTTAAGAGTTGTTTATTAATTTTAAAAAAAGGTGAATCTGATACAACATTAATAGAAATTAATTTATTTCCTAGAATATATCTATCCTTAAAATACAATAATACTTACTTAAGTTGGCTTTTCAGGAAACCCCAGTTCATTGCCGCCCTCACATAAGCCCACCATCGGTCCCTATCCTGTGCAAGATTAATCCTGTCTCTATCATCATATCCCACCTCCCTCAAATCCATTTTAATATTATCTTCCCATCTACGTCTCGGCCTTCCCAAAGGTCTTTTTCTCCCCGGCCTCCCAACTAACACTCTATATGCATTTCTGGATTCGCCCATATGTGCTACATGCCCTGCCCATCTCAAACGTCTGGATTTAATGTTCCTAATTATGTCAGGTGCAGAATACAATGCGTGCAGTTCTGCGGTGTGTAACTTTCTCCATTCTCCTGTAACTTCATCCCTCTTAGCCCCAAATATTTTCCTAAGCACTTTATTCTCAAACACCCGAAATTTCTGTTTCTCTCTCAAAGTGAGAGTTCAAGTTTCTCAACCATACAGAACAACCGGTAATATAACTGTTTTACAAATTCTAACTTTCAGATTTTTTGACAGCAGACTAGATGACAAAAGCTTCTCAACCAAATAATAACATACATTTCCCATATTTATTCTGTGTTTAATTTCCTCCCGAGTTTAATTTATATTTGTTACTGTTGCTCCAAGATATAAGAATTTTTCCACCACTTCGAAGAATAAATCCCCAATTTTTATGTTTGGATCTCGTACAATATTCTGGTCACGAGACATAATCATATACATTGTCTTTTCGGATTTCACTTCCAAACCTATCTCTTTACTTGCTTCAAGTAAAATTTCCATGTTTTCCCTAACCGTTTGTGGATTTTCTCCTAACATATTCACGTCATCCGCATAGACAAGAAATAAATATATACAACGTAAATAAGTAAATGAATGAATAAGTACATAAATAAGTAAATAAGAAACTAAGGAAAAATGAAAGTAAGTAACTAAGTAAATATGTAAGTGAAAGAACGAACGAATGAATGAAGATACGAGAATATGTATAAATGAAGAAATGTATAAATGAAATGTAGATTTGAATGAAGAAATGACTAAAGAATTAAATAAATAAATATTATCTTAAACTCTCCAGAAATATCCTTAATATTAGCGCCGTTTTCAACAGACCGCGTTGTACTCTTTTGCTGATTTTTTTTTTTAAGATTTATTTTAGGTCGCATAACTGCTGGGTCTTTTTGCGACCACAATATTCATATACAGAACAGTACAAGACAAGCAGTGATGATTTCAAACAAAGTACACAATACATTACAATATATCTAGAGGTAAAAAATTAAATAAATAAACAAAAAATTAATAAATAGAGTATATGAACAGTATAAATTTTACAACTAAATCATATTACACAAGGAAATTTCTTTAAAGAATTGAATTACTTGTAGAAGAACATCTGTATTGTTGAGTGCTGTAGATATATCATTTGGTATGTTGTACTTTTTCCTTGAAGTGTGGTATCTTCGGCATTCTATGGTGACGTGTTTGATGGTCAGGAAGCAGTGACAGGTTTCACAGGTTGGTGGTTCATTTCTTGAGATGAGGTAGGAATGGGTTAATTTTGTATGTCCAATTCTTAATCTTGATAATAAAACCTGGTCTTTTCTATTAAGCTTGTGGATCGGTATATTAATGGAGCATTTTGATTTGACTTCGAAAAGTATTCTGGAGGAATTGAGAGTCCAAAGTGTAATCCATGATTATTTACATTTATTGTCTATGAGGGAAATGAAATCTCGATGTGGTAAGAAGGTATAGTCGGGGTTGGTAGAATCTTTGGTGCTTTGTTTGGCTTCTCTATCAGCTGCATCGTTGACTGCTATGCCACAATAGGGGGTATCCAGATGAAAATAACTTCTTTTCCTTTTGCTATAAGTTTATGGTATAAGATCTGAATGTCTTGTGTTAATTTATCAGTTGTCCATACATTACTCAGCGCCTTTAATGAGCTTAAATAATCTGAAAATATGATGAAATTGTTATGGTCTTCATTTAGAATATACTGTAGTGATTCTTTGCTGATTTCTTTAGACTCAAACGCATTTTACTGAATCGACGGAGCAGTTTACTGTAAATGTTCATAGTAAATTTCTTTATGACATACTGAAAAATTGTTACAAAATAATTACAAAATTTTTAAAATAATTTTTAATATTCTTCAGTGTGATATTTATCGTTTATATTAAAATTAAACTATTTTATATATTCAACGGAATTGGAAACATGAAACAAACTGAACATTTCGGAATAATTAACTACACATTTTCGAATCTGGAAAACCGACCTTTCTGACAATGAGGTACGAGTATTGAAGTAGCAATGATATATGATATCTAAGCACTTTAAGGAAACTTAAATGTAGCCCCTCTATCACACATCTCGCAGGATTCGTCCGTAATCGAACTCAGGCAATACTTAAGCTAAGTGGGCTGCGGCTAAGGTCATTCACGTAAAATTGTGTAACCGAGGCCAAATTGTTTACCTCACTGAATTACAGCCTGCTGCGCAATTGCGTCAGGTGTGGTGCACGAGATCTTGGAATAACGAAGTTCTTGTTCCGAAGTGATTTACTGCCTGCGCCGATTCTATCGAAGGAATCGATTTCGAATTAGTGTTAGGACTTACAAAGTGTCGATGATGTTGCCGGGCTGTAGAGCTGGTTCAGGCAAGGTTCGCAGCTGGTTGTTGTCCAGGTATCTCCAGGCAGCACAAACAGAGATAAAACTTAGACGTAATCCTGTAAACTAAGGATACATAAATTATTCATTAAGCTCAGATTCTGTGGGTATGAGAAAGATGTGCGAGAGAGGCAAAAGCAGAATGAATAACTTTCACATAATGTGAAAGAGAAATGGGATTATTTTGCCACATTACGTAAACTAGTGAAAGAAGTACAACAAAAGTGACGTATGTACAAAAACACTTTTGGAAAGTGGTGTAGTTTTCTCTTTACTTTCTTCCCTTAGTTTAAACGATGTACTGAAATACAAGAACATCATTTTATTTTTACTTCAATTTTTATTCTACCCGAGTTTCTGAATGTACTTCACTCCCATCCCCTCTACTTCCAACCTCCTCCACACAGAATCAAGGCCGCGTATGCAGTCAAAGTCGCCTTATGGTCAGAGTAAACAGTACTGAGTTAGTGAATATAGCACGTTTCAGAAATTTGTTCGCGTTTTCCAGTGACGAAAGAGCTTTCAATATTGAATCATATTTTCGCACAAATACTGTCGTCCGTTTGTTTACGTCACATCCCGTTTCCCCCACCGGCTTCTGCTCGCCCCTCTGTAAAGGCTAGTGGCTGGGTTGTCTTAGTTCTTTCCTGAAAACATTAGTTTCTGTTAGGAATAATTGGACGTCTACGTATTATAATACAATTGTTTAAAATAACTTAAATAAAAGGGTCTCGTTAAGTAGTTAATTGTCACGTGGTGTTCCCCCTTTCTACGACCCTGCGACAAAACCTCTTGGACGGACAGTAGATAGCACGTCTGAGTAATTTTATCTTTTCGGATCGGGCAGAAGTGAAGACTGAATTTACAGTACGTAGTGTACTCTTTTATAGAGTAGATACAGAATTATTTCAACATGAGTTACTAGTGCGAAGGTCGAAACTGGTAATTGGAATTAGGTACAATAGTCTTAGTGCGATAATATGCACAAAAGAACTGAAGTCTGTATCGAAATGAACGGCCACCCTTTTAAAAAATGTGTTTAAATATCACTATTATTATTATTTTTCAATTTACGAGTAGGCTAACTTCATTCTCTATATTGTACGTTAATGTGCTGTAGGCACTATAATATACACTGCATAATGAATACGTCCAAATGGATAGCTCAGTTCGTGAGTAAAAACACTTATTATTAATACAGTATATTTTGATTAAACAAAAACCTAATGATAATTATCATATTCAAAATCGCGGTATTTCCCAGTTTACGTAAATGGGTTAAGTACTTTTCTTCCCTCGTATACCTAGTAAAGTTTGTATTTTACGCCAGTATCATCAACCTCCAGTCATGGTAGGGGGTAGCAAACGGTGTTTCCGGTTCTCACCCGTTAATCCAAAGGTATAGCCGGGTTAATATTATAAATGTTAGTAAAAATAAAATTATGTCCCTGTAAAATTTATTCAATGTTTCTAAACTCACTTTCTACTTCAGAAACAAACGCAACAAATTTAATTGAGTGAACGACCCTCGCATGAACAATAAATCTAGCAGAAAGAAGTGGAGAGACAAATTAGTACCCTATTGAATCCCCCAACAATAAATTAACTTGAGTAGGCCTATAATGAAAGTCAAGAATAATAACATTTTCCATTATGCAAAGACAGAAAGTATTACGATTTTTTTTTTTGTGTAAATGCTATTCTAAAGCAAGTTCCCAGTTGACAAATTTTTAGATTCTGCAAAAATAAAAACACCAATTTCTTCCTAAAGACATGGGAGTTTATTATGACAAGAAGAAACAAGAAAAAAATGTTAAATGCGACCACCACCATGTTGTTCAATAAGAAAAGTTCGTTCTTCTATGATGTTAACGGAATTACCAAGTGCATTCCTAGGAATGTTTTCAATGCCACCCAATATTGATTGTTTCAATTCCTGACGAGTAGGTCTACTAAGAAATATCTTAATTTCGGTCTACCCGATCGATTTTTACCGGCAACTGGACCAGTTTCCTCAAATTTATTCACCAGTTTACGAAACTATTTTACAGAGGAAGCTCCATTTTTCAATCCGTGTAACATTCGAAATCTTCTCAATACATTGGGATATTGTCTATTACATTCGTAATAGCGCTGAACGAGGCCAACAGGAACTCGTAAAGACAAAACCATTGTTAAATTATTGCTGTCTGCATTGTAACCAAAATTGTTTACGTAAGTGTGACACAGTTACCATTGTAATGAAACGCATATCGAAAAGAAAAACCATCCCTCTAAAGAATAGTGTTACTCGTATCCATATGGAACCATGCTGTTAATATGTAGAAATATACAGCCACAGTAGAATATATGTTCAGGATGATTAAGGAGGACCAGTAAATATTTGAGGGGTTGGTAGTATGAACTACTCTGAGTAAAAAAAAAAAAGTTCATATAATCATGTCTTGTGAAGTGCTTTGTAATGGAGTCTGGTATTGTATGGGGCAGAAACAGAGACATTACCAAGAACTGAAGAGAAGCGAATAGAAGCATTTGAAATGTGGATATGGAGAAGAATGAAATGTGTAAAGTGGACAGACAGACTAAGAAATGAAGGTGTGTTGGAAAGAGTGGATGTAGAAAGAATGATGCTGAAATTGATCAGGAAGAGGAAAAGGAATTGGTTGGGTCACTGGCTGGGAAGAAACTGCCTATTGAAAGATGCACTTAAAGGAATGACGAACGGGAAAAGAGTTCGGGGTAGAAGAAGATATCAGATCATAGATGACATTAAAATATTATATGGATTATATGAGGAAACGAAGAGGAAGGCAAAAAATAGAAAAGATTGGAGAAAACTGGGTTTGCAGTGAAAGGCCTGCCCTTGGACAGAATACTAAATGAATGAATGAATGAATGAAAAATCACGTGTCCAATTTTTAATGGTTGTGGAGATATTGCTGTTCGATTGTTACGTATAAAAGGCCTTAGAAGTGACAAGAAGGAAAGACAAATAACTTCATAATTACATTTATTATTTATTTACATGGTATTAATACACTTCAACAGTTCATAGTGCCGATTCAAAAATTTCATCACCGGCTTCAATGTAATTTTCCGCTCTGTTGACAACAGTAATTTTTGATCTTCTGAGGCCGTCTTGTTCTTTAATAAGGGCAGCAATATTTATAATGCAAGCCCCTCGTATTTACAATGTTTTTGTACAATTCACCTTTCGTCAGTCCCTAAAAATAAAAATCGATGAAAGTATGGTATGGAGACCTTGAAGGCCAATGTGCGCTACAACCGCAGACCGCAGCCAATCGATCGTTCGGGGATTGTGAAATTTAAATAGTGTGTCACCTGACGGCTTGCATGCGCATCGGATCTATACAAGCGAAGTACAAGCAACTATTTATCTACCACCCATTAGGAACAGTGTCGCTTTTTGATGATCTCAGAAATGCGACATGTATGAACATGGGTGGGCAACTCGTACTCCCAAGGCGCTAAAAACCTTGGCACAAAAAAAGCACACACCGAAGTAGCAGTTACAAGCTGTGTGTAGTTTCGTTACAGAAGCAGTTCACTGCCATGGTGGGCTGTGGCGGCTGGCGCAGGTGATCGTGATATCTAGGCCTACTCCATGATTTGTATTTCAGAAAGACGCATTGTACAATAATTACAGTAGATTTAGACAGACTGTAACTAAATACTCAACGCTAAAGAGGCCTACTCCATGATTTGTATTTCAAAATTATGCATGGTACAATAATTAGGCCTACAGTAGTTTTAGACACGCTATAATTAAATACACAAAACTAAAATTCCATTATTGCCAAGTTTTGTAAATTATAATACGTTATTATTTAGTGCTGAAAACATAAATTAAACACAATCTATTCAAGATACAACAAATATACTTGCAGCACTTATTATACTGTTTGTTAATCTTAGTTATTATTTGTCTCCATTGAAACATAGAAAGTAATCAGAGTTTACAAGTGTTTATAAAATAAAGAGATTTCAAAAAGGTATTACATTCCTAAATCACAAAATCAAGAAAGTAATTTTATACATATAACAGAAAATGAAATAAATTTACTCCTGAACTCCTTCTCTACATTTAAACGTTTGGCATCTTTTTCTTGCTGTCAGAGCATTAAAATCTGGCTCACGTTTGGAAACACATAAGCGTAAAACAGCCACTAAATTGTCGTCTGTGACCCTGGATCGCCAAACAGTTTTATTATTGGTCATCGTAGTGAAAAACCACTCGCACACATATGTGGAACCAAACATGGCTGCTAGGCGGGAGGCAAACAAGCATGGATTTGAAAATTATGACTTAGACAGCATTGCGAACAGTTCGATTCCTGATTTCACCGAAACTCTGAGCGGCGTGCTGTTCTGCAGATTTTCAATTCTAGTTCCAAATTTTCAGGAGCTTTTATCTGCTGAAACCCAAAGGGATTGCAGAATAATCTCCATTCCTTGTCCATTGTCGCTATCTCTCCAAATCTACCAGTGAATTCTGGTGAGAAGTATTGAATAAGGGTTTTACATTTGATAAGCTGGCTTTCTTCATCGCTCTTGAAAACAGTTTCTAGTGAAGGAAAGTGGTGAATGTTGTTTATTTTCTACTTGATACTGCCATTCTTAATTTACCTACAAATGCTCTCAGATGGTCGATCATATTTATGATCAAGTTATCTTTTCCTTGTACATGCACGTTCAGATCGTTCGTGTGTACAAATGTCCGTCAAAAAAAAATAAATAAAAAAAAAACAAGATAAGAAATCCATGCTGGGTCTGTTTGTTATGGAATTTCTAAACCTTCGCTTATCGTAAAAGTATCTATTTCTTCCTTCAGATGAAAAACCTGTATAACATGGCACCCTGCTAAGCTATCTTACTCTAGTGTAATGAATGAGATCATGATAATCACTGTCAATGTTCTTAAGAAATTTGTGACGCGTAAGAAAGTGTAGACGAACATATAAGACACATAACTTTACCTTCCTTCTCAACAAAAAAAGTACTTGTTTTCCCATTCGTTACTAAAGGGAAAATATTTGAACGGATTACACTGTGATTCACTGTAGACGCAAGCGAACCAACAACCACTCGTGTTGCAAGGCCCACGTACACTGCAGATATCAGAGTTCGTTCTACCTGACTGAGTTTGTTCACAGTTTGAGAGCACGAGTTGCTCACCCATGTGTATGTACTATTCCTTTGTACGTAGTTCAATTGTCGTTCCCTCATACCATGAGTAAGACTTATTATGCGTAACATTCCAAATGCTGCATCTCCACACCCATTGAAAATTAGACTCATGTTTATAGGATTGCTTTCATTCAGAATAGTGCATACTACAGTATCACCACTGAAATATTTACTATTCCTCCTGAAACGCTCTGTGTATATAGGACTATTTTTACTATCAGCCATAAGGGAAACATGATTTTTAGTATTCCGCGAGTAACTCAAAACGTTGTACTTACAATGTATGCAAACTGGGCGCCTTTGAGAAAGCCTCTTGTTGAAGCTCCTTTATTCCTGCATGAGACAGAACCCTGCAACAAAAATGGGACTTGTTATAGCGATAGCCTACTACTACTGCATTATTATTATTATTATTATTATTATTATTATTATTATTATTATTATTGCTATTACTACTACAACTATTACTGCAATTACTACTACTATTATTGCTATTACTACTACCACTACTATTACTATTACTACTACCACTATTATTGCTATTACTACTACCACCACTATTATTACTATTTCTACTACCACTATGATTGCTATTACTACTACTATTATTGCTATTACCACTACCACTATTATTACTATTTCTACCACCACTATGATTGCTATTACTACTACTACTATTATTACTATTACTACTACCACTATTATTACTATTACTGCTATTATTATTGCTATTACTACTACCACTATTATTACTATTTCTACTACCACTATGATTGCTATTATTACTACTATTTTTGCTATTAGTACAACTATTACTGCTATTACCACTACTATTATTGCTATTAATACTACCACTACTATTACTATTACTACTACCACTATTATTGCTATTACTGCCATTATTATTGCTATTACTACTACCACTATTATTACTATTTCTACTACCACTATGATTGATATTACTACTACTATTATTGCTATTACTACTGTCGATGACACAGCTCATCTGCCCTGAACCTTGGGGAAGTTAGGGGTGTTGTTTAGAGGGGTGTGAGACTAACTTTGAAGCAAGCGGCTGGCTAACGATACTTTTGGTGTGAATATCCTCTGCTTAATCCCCTTTCTATTTTCTCCAAAAAAAATCTCTCTCTTAATTTGTACTTGGAAGACGAAGGTGAACGTTTGCTTAATAGAATTTCTGGTATAAATCAAGGCCCTACACCAGTAGCTGCGCAGACCATACGGGAGGGACAGGCCAAATAGAACATTGGGCACAACGCCATTACTGTGGCAGCTCAAGCTAGCAGACTAATAAGTTTCTAGCTACAAATATCACAAATATAAGTATCCGGACCCTTGATAATACATAAAAATGTAATAAACTGTGAAATTATTGTTTACCCTTACTATAATAAAATAATAAGTACACAGTACTATTTATAAACCCAATACAACTGGATTGCACTGCGTCAATAAAGTTTCATACGAAGGCCTGCCTGCTGCACTTGAAGAAATAAAGTACCTACAGTATATGCTCTATAATTATATTATTTTTTTCAAAACTAACAATCGTCTTGATATTCATATATTAGTTACTTATTGGACGAACAAAGTGACAATAAAAACGGATAGGAATGAAAAAAAATGTAGACCTTCTATTTATCCTAAAAAAAAGTAAGGAGACTTTATTATGTTGAGTGCTATTAATCAATCCACTAAATCTTACTTCAAAATGCATTAAATTGGAATATCAATAATAATAATAATAATAATAATAATAATAATAATAATAATAATAATAATAATAATTTAGGGCTATTATATTAAATTATTATTATTATTATTATTATTATTATTATTATTATTATTATTATTATTATTATTATTATTATTATTATTATGGGATATTGTAGCTCTCTTTATTAAATCAATTGTCACATCTTAAAAATTTGCTGTTTACAATGTCATGCAAATTTTCGTTAATCATGTTGTTTTTCCTTCAGTTTTTTTTTAGTCAAGCTTCTTAAGTTTGATATTATAGTTGCATTTCTGTCACATCCTCCGATTGAGGTTCTGGCTGATATGTAGGCTTATATCTATTTTCAGGCAGTACATCTCACTTGACGATATGTGTCAGAGGAAGAACAATAATTGTTTGTATACATCTGAAGTCTGATTAGTGTAATATGTAGCTAGTCGGCGATGTATGTAATGGAGGGGAAAATGAACTGGCCACCCTACCCCATTATCTCCTGACCTAGCTGCCTTATAAGTGGTGCCGTCTTGGTATCACTTGTGTTGTTCAGACCTGTCTTCGGACAGTTGACTGAACAACAATCTGTCACATTTTCTTTTACAAGCCAGATTTTCATTTTTCAAACTCCTAATCTGTTCATTATTTTTCTATAACTCACCTTTTCCATTAATCTCAATCATTTTTTTTTTGAGCCTGAACATATAATTGTGTTCCGCACTAATAGTATCAGGGACGTGTGAATAATTCTCAATAGCAGTTACATTGTTTGGTTCTTAGACTCCAGTTCTTCTTTTCAGAATCCTCATAAGATGTTTTCCTACCTAAAAATAATATTATACCACGAAAAAAAGAAATTCTACTAAATAGCCTATACTTTCAAATGATGAAGTTCAAGCCAATGGAAATTAGGTCTATGTGAACTTAACTTGTTTCAACAATGAACCTATCAGCATAAGATATTCTGAAAAATGAAAGAGAAATGAAACTGCGTGACTTTCCTTTTTTCATGTGATTTCCGGAAGCAATCTTGTGTGAAATGTTCAGAATACAATTTATGTTGTGATAATTTGTTCGAATAAAATCTCTTCTAATGACAGATAACCAATCGCAACAGTAGTTCTGTTTTTTTTTTTAGGGGGGAAGCTACAAATAACACATTTTATAATAATATTCCTATCATATTAAAAAAAAAATAGCAGCAATATGTTTGCCGAAATAGTTTTAGTGTAAGCTAACAGAATAATTCAATCTACATAAAAGTGCTATTTATTGCCTGCATTAATTGCACCTTAAACTATTAGATGCATTTAAATATCGTCATTTAAGCATGAAAAGTGATGATGTAGCCTTTCCTGAAGCGATTTGTGCAATTATAAGCCTTATAAAAATGCATCATTATGATACATTCATCAAATGCACACTGGATATACTCGCAGTCACTATCACAACCACCTGTTAAATGCCACACTTGCCACAATGATGACGATGCGCAAAGGGTTTCAATTTTGTACAGCACAGCAGCGCTTGCTGTGCGTCTAGGTAAGTAACTATAACGTCATTGGTGTAAATATATATTCAAAGTTAAGACGTAGCAATAGGCTATAACTTTCATGTGCAGTGTACTCCATAGTAACGTGGCGCGGAATTGGTAAATCATTGTTTTTATAATGCATGCTACATTGTATTTCTAACTTTCCCTCCATCCACTACTAGTGCGAAACTATTGTCGGACCATCGGATCTGTGCCACTTCAGCGCTGTCGTCGTTCTTGGAAAAGTTAACGCCTCTACTCACTCCATTCCACCAGCTTTCCTCCCACCACGTCAAACTGCAGGCCACGAACCTTGCCGAACAGGGGTGTTGCCAAACTTCCGCCAAACAGTGTCCTGTCTCTTGAATATTGCTTATTAATAATGTGAGGTTAATTATTACTTATTCATAATTTAATTTAAGTAGATCTAATGACGCTGATTGACTTCTACGATTAATTGGAGATAATTATGATTACATTGGATATTTGTTGGTTAAATGGAATTTACAAGAAGGGAATCTATTTCGTTTCTAAAAAGAAATGTTTTCGTCATAAATACTTTTTCTTCACCTTATTATCTTATTTTGTTAGGTTTGGAACGTGATCTTGAAGGCCTAATAAAATTATAAAATTGTAGGAATGAATGAACACATAGTCATGTGCCCTCTTTCTTTCTCATCCGGGCTAAAGACCGGCTATGGCGAAGTTAATACATACTACGATCTTATTTACATACTATATAACATAAAATACTGATAATGTGCAGGAGTTCTAATTTATTCTTATGAAAATAATTTACATATTTACAAAAGACCAAGACTTGTATTATGCATGAAATTACAGAGGGCATATCCCGGACATATCTGAATCTGAGTCACTACTATCGCTGCTGCTGTCTTCACCCAAGTTGATAACAAATCTACCTATTTCCTCTTCTATTAATCCGTAACGTTTCTTTCCCACCTTGGAAATTTATTGCTTTCCTCGCAACCTTCAATAATTTCTTCAAAGTTGGAACTTCCTTCTGCATGGTATAAAATTATTGTGTCTTTCTTCTTAAAATACTTCGCTCCATACCATCTACAAGAATTAAAGATTCCTTGGTCTGTTCCTCCCTGGTGATTCTAGCTCTTCATCTCCTGCACAGACTCCCTCTCGCCTGATTTTCTTTATTAGGCGCACTTACACACCTTTATAAATTACATAAAAATGTTGTATTATATCAGTATTAGTTAAGTAAGTAATTTTAATACGTAATCAATTGAAATAAAATAAGCCTCATCTGTGATCGCAGCTGCTCTTTTCTTTGTCTGATTTAGAGGAAACAGATATTGACCTGTTTGTTTCTCTTCATCGGAAAATGCTATTACTTACTTAATTATATTTTTTTCACCACTCCCTGCTACAGTATAGACGTTGAGTTGACAACATTGGACTGCAAGTGTAAATAAACTGAAGAAGGTTCAAAATTGCGAGTAATGGGGGAGAGAAAGGGAGAGAGATAGAAAAGAGAGAGATAGGAATGCAAGGAGGGAAATGAATTACCGAGGCTGAGAAGGAATTATGGTTCAGTTGGCATATCTTACTACCCCAACTCCGCATTCCTTCCAGTGCAGATGAACTGTGTCACTGACAGTCCTACCACTATTATTACTATTAGTACTACCACTATTATTGCTATTACTACTATTATTACTCTCATTATTACTATTACAACTATTGTTGCTATTACTACTTTTTATTACTATTATTATTGCTATACTATTTTTATTATTACTGTTACTACTACCGTTGCTATTACTACTACAACTATTATTGCTATTACTACTACAACTACTACTACTATTACTACTACTAATACTACTACTACTAATACTACTACTACTATCACTATTATTGCTATTACTACTACTATTATTGTTATTACTACTACCACTATTATTATTACTACTACTAGTATTGCTATTACTACTACCACTATTATTGCTATTACTACTATTGTTACTATTGCTACTCTTATTATTACTATGACTACTATTGTATCCTCTGATGGAGGTTCTGGCTGATAAGTACATCTACAGTGCATTCGTAGCTCTGCCGAACCGTTCCGCGGCGGCCTTGGACTGGGTGAAAATTGGCGCGCCTGCCGCCAGAGTTACACGTAAACGACCAACAAGTCATGGGTAAGGAACACTAACTACTCTACTAACATTAGGCTAACCTTCATCACAACTGACGTTGCAAGTGATGACCTTCAACTCGAACACATTCCCTATATCTCCGAAAACAATTCTGGTTCACTCGCAAAAGTTCATGTTGACTGATTGCCTGTATTTCTCTCATGATGTTGTCCTTCAATTCTTGTAACGTGTGCGGATTTGATGCGTGCACTTTATTCTTTAACGTTCCTCTTAATTAAAAATCGCATGGAGATAGGTCAGGGGAACGAGGTGGCCACAATCCTCAACTAATTTTTCTGTCACCAAACACACTTCGCAATTCATATATAGAATTCGCAGCGGTGTGCGCTGTAGGTGAATCCTGCTGAAACCAGCCATTCAATCGTTCATTTCTTGTTAGTTGCGGAAAAAAATATTTAAAATTGAAGTTACATAAACGTGTGAATCAACTGTTGTGTCTAAAAATATGGGACCGATAATTCTACTCGCACTCACTGCATACCAAACCCCAACCTCTGCAGCGTGGTGAGTAACTTCATGAATAATATGTGGATTTTCGTTAGCCCAGTATCTATTGTTCTGAGTAGAAACGTGACCGTGAAGATGAAACCACGCTTCATCAGTGAAGAACGTTAAAAGTGAGTCCACGTCGCCATTATGAACGGACTGCAAAAACCAATTGCAATATTTAACCTTACTTACAGGATCTTGTGGTTGTAAAGCATGAACTACAGTTATCCAGTACGGCTTAAGTTTCAGAAGTTTCGTTGCCACAAAAGCTGACATCTTGGAAATGTTAACATCTTGTGCTAAACGTCGCAGTGAGTGCTCTAACCGGGCCCCTACTTCATTAAACTTCTCTTCTGTCAGTACACGGCGTTGTTGAACACGTTTCTTGTTCAAAAAAGATCCTGTACATCTGATTTTATTGACAAGGTCATAAATAGTTGACCTGCTAGGAATTCGAACACCTGCAAACCGATGTTCAAACTCTCTTCGACACCTTCTTGCAGAAGAGTATTTCACATATGCATCATGGAAAAAAATATGTTGTTCTAAAGTGTGTCAACCATTATTAATTGACACTTTATCACCACGAGAAAACAAAATTTTACTCACAACACGCGCACAGACGTCTTTCCCTCACAATAGATCCAACTCGACTGACGGGCGCGTCAGCAGTAGCTACAGCGCTACTCTAGCGGCAGGCGCGCCAATCTTCACCCAGTCCAAGGCTGCCCCGGAACGATCCAAAGACGTTTTATAGTTTAACCTAGACTCACTACGAGCGCTGTTCCTCGACCAAAAATTGAACACTTTCGCGCATAGCCATCTTGGGGCAGAGAGCCATGTGATTACAATATGTTTACATCACAATTCCGCTTAATTTGAAATAACATAGAAGATTATTCAGTATTATTGAATGTGTTAGGAGTAAGTGCGTATTAATTTAATCAATAGTGTGTATATATAGTGTTTATATAGTTTAAATGAATCGTTCTCCTGTGATATACGTGAAATCACAGTGTAGGTCTACTATTTTGCTACATTTGAGGCCCATACATATAGTGTTTATCTAGCATTTTAATCATGTTATGAGTGAAACCATCGTGTGCTCTTGTGCTGCATACAACTGTACAAAGAGTGTTCTTTTATCATTTATTTTCATCGTACTCCTATATAAATTCCGCAAGTGGAATCATGGTGTATAGTTATGCTGCATACAACTGTACGAATCAACGTAAGAAGGATTCGGAAATTTCTTTTCACAAATAAGTTAGTTACATACATTGTATTAGGATATTTTAAAATGACTGAGAACATTAGTACATATTTATTGTGTTAATAGAAGAGAATGTTTTATAGGAGTAAGCGCAAACTTTCTTTTTAGGTTTCCATTGCAAAAGCCTGAGCTTCTCAGTAAATGGTTATCTGCTGTTAAACGCGATAAATTTATACCATCAATTCACCACAGGCTTTGTTCAGTTCATTTCATAGAATCTTGTTTCTGGAAGACTAACGGTAATAAATTACTGAAACCTGACGCAGTTCCATCAGTTTTTAATTTCCCAGCCCATCTCACAAAGGTAATCACAAAATAAGTTTAAAAGGCCATAGCCTAGTTAGATTTTTGACCTTTAAAATAATGTTTTTTTTATGTTCATTTATTTGTAACTTATATTGAAGTACGGTACTGAAAGTTACTTATAACATAGATCCATGCCTATATTTTGCAAATCATAATTAAAATGCTCATAAGTTAATGTTTTTTATGTGTTGGAACCCGTATGTCCACATTCAGAATTGTTACCACTTCTAAAATTTATTTCAGATTGAACAACCACCCCGTAGAGTATTAAAGAGATCATTAGAATCAGACAAACATGAAACAAATGAAGAAAGTAACAGTGGTACTGTACTATTTTAATAAATACTGATCAGGTCGTAACAGAGCACAACTATGCTCTTAGTCCCAGAAAAAAATGTAAATTAATGGAAAAAGAGCTGGAAAGAAAGAATGAACAAATTAAAAATTTAAGATGTCTAAATTCCACATACAGAGAGAAAACTCACAAACAAGAGGGTTCAATCAACAAATTGAAAGTAGCAGTAAAAGAATTGAAAGAAAAAAATCATGCCACTGAGCACACACTATCAGTCATGCAGGATAATTTTTCGGATGTGATGTTAGATATCATTTCTAGAGCAGCTGGTGAACAGAAGGGTGAATATTCTGATATACTTAAGAAGTTTGCCATAACAATGCACTTTTATTCACCGGCTGCATATGAATATCTCAGGCAGAATCTAAATAATTCTTTACCACATGTCAATACCTTACGCACATGGTACAATACAGTAAGAGGGGATCCTGGTTTTACTCAGGAAGCTTTCCTTGCATTAGAGGAACGTGCTAAGCTTTCTTCTCATCAAATATGAGTTGTTCTCATGTTTGATGAGATGTCAATTAAAAAGTGCATTGAGTGGAATGGTAAGGAATTTGTTGGGTATGTTGATTTGGGAGATAGTGTATGTTTAACCGAAACAGAGGAAGCAAAGGAAATCAATTTTATTTATGAATCAATAGGTGAGTGCAAAATAAATCTGGTTAAGTATTTTCATACTATCTAGATATGGCCTAGTTACAATATTTTGATATTCTTGCACATATTCGATTTAATAATAACAGTTGATGCATTTCCTTGTTTATTGAAATATTTATTATTAGGCCTAAGCAAAATGCACAAGATTAAGTTAATGTCCTAACTCGATTAATTAAATATTTCAGGAACTCCATCGGTACAGATTTGATGAATTGTGTAAATATGAATAGGCCTAATCACGAAGACAAGAATTTTTAATTGACAATTTTAGCATAACAGCTTAATATTTGTTGTTCACAAAGATGACGATTACTGAATGACAGTTCCAGTTTCTTCAATTATTTGCTGTTGTAGACTACTACAGGAATGCAGGTGATTACGTTTCACTGTTTATATTTGTTTTTATCTTTGTTACTCTTTTAGCTTATATCTGGTTGTTTTTTATAGTGTAGTAATAAATCTTAGTGTCTTTTGCGGTTGCGTTCTATCAGCATTACTTTTCGTCCGCTATTTTCACGACCGCAAGGTGCACACAATGTGCAAGATTAAGTTAATGTTCTCACTCGGTTATTGAAATATATTTCAGGAAGCCCATCCTACGTATATGATGAATTATGTAAATAGAAATACGCCCAATTCATAAAGACGACGAAGATTATTGACTGACAGTTGCAGGATTAATATCTTTGATTATTTGATGTTGTACCACAAGAATGCATGTAATTACGTTTTACTATTTATATTTGTCTTTATCCTTGTTACTCTTAGGCTCATGTTTGGTTGTTTTTATGTTGTATAGTAATAAATCTTAGTTTGTTTTACGATTGCGTTCTATCAGCATTGCTTTCCGTCCGCCTCAAGATGGCGGCGAGCGATCGCTTCAATTTGGGTCCAGTCCTATCTTCTGCGCAGCCGGCAGTGTGGGGACTTGGAACGATCCAGCCGAGCTACGAGCGCATTGTATTATATTATCAGGCAGTACATCTGACTCGATATGTGTCAGAGGAAGAACAATTGTTTGTATGCTTCTGAAGTCTGACTAGTGTATATGTAGCTAGTGGGCGATGTATGCAATGGAGGGGGAAAGGAACTGGCCACTCTACCCCATTATTTCCTGGCCTAGTTGCCTCATAAGTGGTGCAGGCACGCAGTGCAGGAATTTTCCCATCATAGCATTAAAACATTGGAAAGAACTGTACTGTTACATTTATAAAGAATATCATATCAATTTCAGTTTAGTTATGTTATAAAATTTGTGTAATTCTATCTTCCTACGTAGCTATTCTCTTCGTTTCGTGGTTAGTAACGTTGACTACTAACTATAAAATCCCAGGTTTGATTCCCGACTCTACCGAAATATATCTGTTTGTTTAGTAATAAAATTACCTGGGTCTTTGTGTTTGCCTTAGGTTTAAAACAGATTTAGTAAGGTGCGAGTGTTAGCGCACCGAAAATAATAACTCCGAAACTATTCCATTAAAAGGTTAGTAGAGGCTCTCACAATCCGATAGACTTAGAATTTAGGACCTTTCTTGATGCATAAATCTAAAGAAAACAACATTACTTATGAACGTAGACACTTTCATATGGATTTATTGTTTTATTAAAATATGTAATGTAATATGAACCACTCTCACGCATTACGAAACATTCGAGTCTTCGAACGAAGGATTTCAGGCAGTATTCATGGCCTTATTGGAAAGGATGACAGGTGGGAATAAGAAATAATCGAGAAGTAGGAGAAGCCTGCAAGGCGGAATACATTGTGGGATTTGTGAAATCTGAGAGGATTGCATGGTTAGGACATCTGAAATGAATGGGAAAACGTATAAAAAAACTCAAGAAAGAAAAGGAGAAGAAACCAGAAGAATAAAAAGTGAATATCCAAGAAACATCTACATAATAGAATTAAGAAAACAAATTTACTGAAATGCATGGAGATAGAAGTGAGAAATATTATATATATCGTCTACACCTGTGGAGTAACGGTCAGCGTTTCCTACCGCGAAACCAGGTGGCCCGAGTTCGAATCCCGGTCGGGGCAAGTTACCTGGTTGAGGTTTTTTCCGGGGTTTTCCCTCAACCCAATACGAGCAAATGCTGGGTAACTTTCGGTGCTGGATCCCGGACTCATTTCACCAGCATTATCACCTTCATTTCATTCAGACGCTAAATAACATAGATGTTGATAAAGCGTCGTAAAATAACCCAATTAAAAAATATATATTATATCAGACTAAAAAAAAATCGGGAAAATGCAGAATTGGGAAGAATGTGACATGGATATGAAGGAAGTCAAGGTCAACTCCATGCCATGGGAACGAGAATAATAATTGCAGTATATTCAACTGCTTGTTTGGCTATACTGTCACTTCCGGAACTCTTCGAAAAAAAGCACTACGACCATTCTTCGTGATATATTTTATCATCATGATGCAGAGATATGGCAATCAAAACATTTGCATTTACTAAGGTTATGTGTAGAGACCTGCACAATATGAAGAAAAGTTTGCGAAAATATAACATTTATTTTGGGAAAATATGAAATAAATATTTCAAATGTCAAAATATCTTCGTTCCTAAATAATTCGTAGCAGCTTTTTCACCATTATATACAAAGTAAGCCTTCAGGGATTAATATTTTATGAGTTTTAGTAGTGTTGTCGGATTTAATCGATCAATTTTTGTTGTAACATTAATCGATTAAAAATAGTTAATCGAATAATCGAATTGATTAAAATTAATCGGTTGAACTTGATATTAATTATAATTTTGTTAATGCAAACTCAGACTAAAAATTCCACCAATATTAGTCTCTCAGAAATGGCTTACATCAAAGCATAATAGTACCGTTATTCTGTAACTGTGTAGCAGGTAGCATAGGACAAATATTTGCATAAGCACTTCAGAAAGAGATGGAGATATGAGGACAGTGATCTAGTCTACCTCTATTGAAAGTTGAAACAAAATGAAAAATCCTTATTAACTTGCATGGTTTTCCAAGAAAACTTCCACCTTGTCAGCTCGTCTTCCTAGCATATGAAATACATACTTCTCGAGGATTCACCCCCTCATCCCTTAGCCATGACTACACTGTGTGCAAGTGAGGGAGTAACTATCTTCTTCTCTTTATAAAATTTTGTAACCCGATTATAATAGTTGCCAGTTTGCTGTTTTGACCGATGCATTGTTGCAGTTCCTTAACTGAGTTTGTAGATGAAGGTTGCGTGTTTAGTTTGCTAAAGAAAAAAATCAAATTTATATGGTCTGTGAAAAGTGAAAACTCCATTGTGTCATATGAGAATTTGAGAGGTAAACTATGTGAAACGTTCGGATTAAAATCGAACAATCGTAAAGAAGTAATTGAGAGAAAAAAAGTTTTTTTCATGTTTAGTGATGTAGGAAACATTGTTACTAAACGTAGAGAAGCATTTAATTCGGAGCATGTGAATGCACTCACATGTTTAAAATCATTGATGAAGCAATATTAACTAGGTGAGTCGTAGTATATATATATATTTTTTTACTTGTTTGTCTCAAAAATCTTTGGAGAAATTGCACAATAAATTGTAAGCCTACATAATAAAAAGTAAAATAGTATTATTTTGTAATGTAAAGATATAGAACGAGTATATACACAAATATACAACATTTTATACTTATGCTTATCAGTTATCACAGAACAAGGTCTAGCTTATCGATCTGTTAACTATTGATTGGTTGATTAATTTTCACAAATACCTGAGGATCTGTTCAAGATCTAATTCCCGTACTCTCAAGTGAACAGCCGTCAGCTGACTAAACCGGATCTCGTTCAAGGTGTGGCGTGTTGTACTTGTACAAGAGCGCGGCCGTTAGACTAGCCAATCATTCACAGAGAATAGGAGTGGTAAGCACAATAAGCCTCAGGCTGCAGTGCAAACCTTCGGGTCCCTCCTCCGTACAAAGAAAACATAATCGGACTTCAGTATTCTTCAGTATCTAATTGCTGCATGAATACAGAATTTTATTATTGAGAGGGAAACGTGAAGAATGTATGCGCTATATGCGCTAGCCCAGTGAAAATTGCTATGTATAACTGTATACTTACAGAATCTCGAGGTCCGGAAGAGTGTCCATAATTGTTGCATTCAAAACTGGAAACGAGCTCCCGGTCAAATCCCTGAAAAAAACAGTACAGATTGCTGTTTAAGAAAATGTCAATACATAATGTATAAGTAAGTAATTAAATATACCTCTGTTTCTCCCCTTCTCCGATCCCTCCCTCTACTTACCCTCCCCACTTCTCTGTCCCTTTCTTTCTCGCTACTTCTTTGTCCCCGATCTCTCTTATCTTCCTTCTTCCCAACCTCTGTCTCCATCTCTCTCCCCATCTCTATCTTCTTCTCACTTCCCATCACTTTATCATCTGTTTCTTTTTCTCTTCTCATCTCCGTGTCTCTTTCTTCCCATCTCTATCTCTTTCTCCTCCCTTTTTCATTCTCTTTCCGTCCTCTTCTTTGTCTCTTTCTCTCCTCGTCTATCTCTTTCTGTTTCTGTATGTGTTTTTTCTCCTCTATCATCTTTCAATCTCCTCTTGTCTCTCTATCCACTCCCTCTGTCTAATTCTTCCTTCCTCTCTCTCAGCCTCCCTCTTCCCCTTCCACTCTTTCCGTCTTCCTCTTCCCTTTCCTTTCTCTCTTTTCCTCTCCCTTTTTATCTCTCTCTCCGTCTGGCTTTTCCCATTCTTCTTTCTCGCCACCTTCCTCGTCTCCTTCCTCTCTCTCTCTCCAGCTTCCTCTTTCCCTTTCTCTTTATCGCCATCTTCCTCTTCTCATTCCTCTCTCTCGCCACTTTCTTCTTCCCCTCCGTCCCTCTACTCCAGCTTCTTCTTTCACTTTCTTTCCATCTTTCTCTTCCTTTCTCTCAATTTATCTCTTTCCCTTTCTTTCTCTCTGCATCTCCCACTTTCCTTTTTCCCCCTCTCTCCCTTCATATCCCTCTTTCCTTTCCTATCTCTCTCCTTCCCATTCCTCTCTCTCTTCCCTTTCTTCTCTCCATCTCCCTCTTCCTCTTCCTCTCTCTATCTCCCTCTTCCACTTTATCTCCCTATTCCACTTTCTCTATCTCCCTCTTCCAAGTCCTCTCTCTATTTCTCTCTTTCCCTTCCTCTCTCTATGTCTGTCTTCCTATTCCTGTATCTCGCTCTTCTATCTATCTATCTATCTATCTATCTATCTATCTATCTATCTATCTATCTATCTATCTATCTATCTATCTATCTATCTATCTATCTATCTATCTACCTCCTTCCCTCCCTCTTCCACTTTCTCTCTTTCTTTCCCTTCCTCTCTCTTTCTCCGTCTTCCTATTCCTCTATCTTCCTCTTCCACTTCCTCTCTCTATCGCTCTCTATATCATCTCTCTATCTCTCTTTCCCTTCCTCTATCTCCTTCCACTTTTTCTGTTTCTATCTCCCTCTTCTCCTTTTTCCTTTCCTGTCGCTTTTCTTCTTTCTCCTCTTATTCTCTGTCTGTCTCTCTTTCTCCCTCTGCCTTCCTCTTCATTTTTCTCCCTTTGTTCTCCTTCCACTTTTTCTGTTTCCATCTCCTTCCCCTCCTTTTTCCTTTCCTGTCGCTTTTCTCCTTTCTCCTCTTCTTCTCTGTGTCTCTCTCTTTCTCCCTTTGCCTTCCTCTTCCTTTTTCTCTCTCTGTTTTGCTCTCCTTATATTTTCCTTTCCCCTTTCTATCTGTCTGTCTTTCCTCTTTTCTGTCTCTCTCTTCCTCTCCCTCTTTTCCGCTTCCTCTCTCTGAATCCATGTCCCTCCTTCTGTCTCCCTCTCCCTCAGTGTCCCTTTCTCTCCCTGTTTAGGCTCTCTCTCTCTGTCTTAAGCTCCCTCTCACCCTGCCTTAGACTTCCTCTCACCCTGCCTTAGGATTCCTCTCATCCTGCCTTAGGCTCTCTCTCTCTCTCTCTCTCTCTCTTTGCCTTAAGCTCCCTCTCAGCCTGCTTTAGACTCCCTCTCACCCTGCCTTAGCATCCCTCTCAGCCTGCCTTAGGCTCCCTCTTAACCTACATTAGGCTTCGTCTCACCCTGTCTTGACCTCTCTCTCACTCTACCTTACTCGCCCTCTCTCCTTCCTTCTTTGAGAGTCAAGAATCAGCATTTCCAATTAAAATGTGTTGTTTAGCTATGATAAATGTCATATTGTAACTTTGACACAAGGATTTTCTAGAATAAGTTTTATATCTTCAGTTAACATACACCGAATTACTTCTTTGTTTATGCATGTCTCGCCTGCTTATCTCCTTCCTGCAATGTTTCTTTAAAAGTGCCTCCAAGTTTACTGAACTTTGCGCTTATCTCATTTGTTTATGTCCATTTAGCACTATAATCAATCAAAACTCTCACTATCAAAACATACTAAAATTGTCAATGTTTCCCTTGCAGAACTCAAGTCATAATTTTCTTTGAATATCTTCAGTATCATTATGTATTAATTTCTTAGGATTTCATCTGCATCTTATTCTTTTTTAATTATTCTAGTCAGTCAAACATTAACATTTATTCTACTTTTACAAAACTGTCGTTTGGTTCTTGGCCTACCTGCTATATAACGGCCATGACATTCCCTGTGAACGTGCAAAGAAAGAAATTTCAGGACTGTAATTTCCTGTTGCTTTACAGTTTCTCTTTACGTTACCGTAGCAACTCCCAACGTTGTCATTTTCCTACAGAATATAAACATATGGTTCAGTAACCTCGCTGAGAGCGCCCCCAACCTCAGAGCTCATTGATAAAGCGCGGGCTTAACATTCTGTGGGCTGAGAAGACGCCTTCAAAGAGAGAACTTTTTTTTTTTTTTTTCGTATTTTTCCATTTTCCTCAACTTAACAATCTTCATTTTACTAACACTTTGCACTTCACCTCAGGTTTCCTCTCATTTCATAAAACATTTTGAATTGAGTGGCATATCAAATTAAGATGATCTGAAAGATAATTATTTCTCTAACACTCTCAGGGCCACAGATTAGTAGAGATCAGGGACGTGTAGACGAGATCCGATTGCTCTATCCCAGTGATGTCAACGAGAGCGCAAGCGTGCCTCATCGCCCGTACGCGATGTTCAGAGCACGTAGGCACGCAGGTACAAGTCACTGATGAACTCAAGGGTTGTATGTAAGACATTGAGGAAAAAGTCGTTCAGTAAATTTTAGACTGACTGGACTCTTGTCTCCTTATGAGTGAAAGAGGATATAATGTTCTTTGTCTGATATAATATGTTTAGCATTTAGTTACAAAGAGAAGCAATGTGAAACGCCTGAAATTATTAATTGATGTACATAATTAGGTAAGCCTCATTGTCTGAAACCGCTAAGATAAAGAAAATATACTATGTATACTATTTGTTGCAGGCCTAATATTTCATTTTTCCGTATGCACAAGTCCTGTAATTTCTTTCACTTTTATATTGGTAAGTTTAAAACAGGAAAACAGTGTTCTTCTACTGTTGGACTATTAGATAATTATATAAAAATTAATTATTGTATTCTAGCTATTATCTGAAACTATGTAAGTTAAGGAGAAGTTATGTATATTATTTATTGTAGCTTACTATTTTATAATTCGCTGCATTTATTAGAGAGGTACACTCTACAAAACATGTTCTTATTTCTTGTCGTCTTGTATGAATGTAACACGTTATTTATTATTTAAAAACAGTTTAATTCATCTTGCAGTGATAGGCCAATAGACTTCACTTTGCTCACCCCTTCTTATTCTCTGCCCTTCCTGCATAATTGATTCATTGCAACCAGTGAGCGCTTGATCGCACGCAGGACCGTCTACGTGCTCTTGACCTTGACATCGCTGCTCTATCCGAAGTAGTGGTGGGATGTGATTTGAAGTGTGTCCATATTTTAACTTCAGCAATTAGTTTCCTATATAAACAACAGTGAAATATTGTCTTTGCTCAGACGTTCAGATTAGCCTGGTGTAACAAACCTAACAGAGCAGGCAACCCCATTGATCTTACCTATTTTCCCCGATGGTGGAATCTGTATGCAGTTCCGAAACGTTGGAAATATTAAGTTCCAGAACAGATGGAATACATTAAAGATTAATTGCGGCTAATTTTAAGATATCTCCTTGCATAGGCCTATATTTATAGAGCAAGCTACTTCGGATAAATTCCTCTTAGGGAAAATAGTAGAAATTACGAAATTCCTGGTAATGTAGGTACGTGACGCTGGTGGTTTTTATTGACAATGCAGAAATAACTGTCTCGATTATTCTTCTATCGATCCATATGTCTAACTTCTCTTAAACTCTGTGTTATTTACACGTTTCATAAGTGTTTATTTTCCAGCTGAATTACAAAAATATGGTGTTGAAATATTCCTTCTCCGCTAAATTGAAGAATTAGCTACGGTAGCTTTCAACCATGCCGTTACGGTTACAACTAAATAGAACTGAATACACAATATCGCCAACGTAAGGGCATGACGTTGGCCTGTGACGTCGTTAGAAGTACTAAGAGATAGCACCACTGTTAGCGACAAGGTTCGGTAGGGTTTGATGGGGAGATACATATATTAGTTTAAATTAGACACACGGACAGTGATAGTGATTATTAATATTTTGAAATATGTCTATACTCTCGTTAGAATTATGTTGTTCTTTAAAAGTATTTTGAAATATATTCCCATTAGAATTAAGTTGTTCCTCATCAATATTTAGCATTTCTTATCAACAAAGGATATTGTGTTCGACTATGTTTTACTCTCCTCCAGCGTCTATTTGCGTAGGTATATATTGCGTGTAAATAACGTGGCTTAGATGA
Source organism: Periplaneta americana (assembly GCF_040183065.1). Classification (NCBI taxonomy): domain Eukaryota; kingdom Metazoa; phylum Arthropoda; class Insecta; order Blattodea; family Blattidae; genus Periplaneta; species Periplaneta americana. Next base: position 91,575,720 of record NC_091121.1, read on the forward strand.
GGGGATAGCTAAATGACATGAGGTTGTGGAATGTGACAAGTTAGAGGGGGTTTGATGACGGGATAGATAAGTGATATGAGGTCGAGGTGACAAGATTAGGTTAGATTAGGTTAGGTTAGTTGAGGGGATAGCCAAATGACTGAGTATTTTAATATAAACTTCATTTGCATATTATGTAGGACAAATGCTATCATATTTTATGTGCTTGACAAAACTTATTAATTTAAACATAAGATTTCATATCATTCTCCATGTATTAATTTAAATTATATCATATTGTACTTAATAAATAATTTGTAACTTTAAACATAAACTGTTTCATTACTCGTACATATTACACATTACTCGCATATAATATAAAAATGTTATGTACTTTCTCTAGACAAAAAATAGAATTACAACGCTGTCATAAATACGTAATTAACGCTTTGACGAACATTTACCGCAAATTTACTTTCGTTCATTTCAATGATATTCCCTGAACCGCACCTTTCTTTTTCTTTATTTTCTTGTGATAACCTTTGTACTATAGATATCATTTGCATTTTCTTTCAGTGTTCGTTTTACTCCGTAAAGGCTCATTCACAATGAAAATTAAATAACGTAAGCGTTAACTTAACGTTACAGCAAAATTAAGAAGTCATACCATCATTCACGATGGGAACATAAACATAACAGCAAACATACTTGGTAACCATGGAAACATAACAGCGACGCCATTTCCTCATATTCTGTCGTATGCTTCAGCGCTCCACGATTGTGTTCTGTTTGCAAATCACGTAAGCATAAGCATGAAAGTTTGGAGTTCGCAAACTTTCATGTTAACGTCTTACGGTAATATTTATGTCAATGCTTATGTGAATCATTGTGAATGATCCCATTTGGTAGTCTGGGCGCAAACTTCTGTGTTTATGTTACGGTTACGTTTAATTTTCATTGTGAATGGGCCTTAAGCCTCGCACTTGACAATTAGTGGAGTAAATTATTTAAGAATAAAGTCGCGAATTTTACTATCATCATTTCGATTGTTTTTTGTTTCACACAGCTCGGTACGGCCCGGTGACTAGTGGCCAGCTTAATTGGCGTTGGTCTACCGTGCGCATTTTCCAGTTGTTCCTTATTCTCATTTCTTAAGCAGAATGCGGAGAACAAAACTTATGATAAATTATCTCCATTGGCACGCTGGAGATATGTATTCTTTAATAAAATGACCCACTTTGCAACAGAAATGGGCTAGTCATTAGAACGGCATAGGTACAATTCTGTTTTCTTTGAACATTATTTCTGCAAATGTATAATGAGGTAACATTTATTCCCAAAGTTTCATATTTAATAGAGCAGAAAATGTTAGTAACATTTTAACAAAATTCTCTTTCTTTTGTGAGCATGACAATGTCTTTAAATCCCTTCTAAAGTTCACAAAGCTTTTGAAACGTAACAGTAAGTTTCGTATTTTCACTGGGAGACAGAACCATTTGCGGGTTTTGTTTCATAACAAAGACGACCGTATATCAAAGTAGATTCCCTCGTCAACGCCAGAGAACAGTGAGTATACGCTAGGGACTTCGGGTGGAAAAGTAACATCAAATAATCAGACAAATAGAGCAGCTTATTTTATTCCGCACAGCATTTGAAAGTGAAACACGTAATAAATTACTACTAAAGCTATGCTGAATTAATTTTTCTTCATTCACAGATATACTTGCATTTCGATACTATTGGAGTTGTTTAAGAAATATTGAAAGAAATTTAAGATCCGTAGGACTAATTGACGTGACAAGAAGTGACAGAATGTAAAACCAAAATTTACGGCGGCATCTAAAATTTATCTAGTGTCTTCAAGAAAGGGTGGGATTAAGCAGAAACTGATTTCGGAATCACATAGACTTACGTACGAAAATATATCACGAAAATAAACATTATAAAATCACTCACAGAAAGAGAAGGTGTTAGCATGACTGCATTACAAACTTCTAGCAATGGTAAAGAGATCAGAAGAAGAAAAGTTGTCATGAGAAACCTTTTTCCAGAAACGTACCGCGTAACAGTGGTACGTCATTAAAGCGACAACCTTCACGCACATTATGTAAGCTGGGTTGCTTACCTTTTAGGTGCTTTTAACTAGCATGGTGACATTCATGTACAGATTAGAGATGAAAAAAACTAACTGCAGCTCTCGCTCGCTGTGTTCGTTGCATTTGTCTTTCGAGTCTCGTCTCATCATTCTCGTGCGCTTTGAGTCTCGCTCATCATTCTCGAAATAGCATTTGGCCGGCGTGCAAAGATTTCGTAACTGAATAACATACATCATTGAAATAAATGAGACAAAAGACAAAACAGAACAGTATCCTAGTTATAAAAATGTTCTGGTTCTATTATATCACATTATCTATGGTTATATAAAATAAAAAACATTCTCAAATAAATTTGCATTTCTAAGAAACATAAAACAGCGTTAAAACCTTTTTACTTGAGATTGCACACTTGATCTCAAAAATATGAAAAGAAAATGCCTAGCCTTTTAATATGGGCCTAGTAATTAAATAAAGACTGGGTAACGGATTATTATACACTGAAAAGTAGAGATGATGTTTCAAATAGGCTACTTGATTGTTTATACATATATAATAGTTGCCAAAGTAGATAAAAGTTCCGTCAGGTATAAACAACTGTGACGATTCAAGATTGCTTGACGTTCGGGACTTCGGGAGTAATCAATCTCGACGTCTCGAAACACTCACAAGCAGTCTTTACGTCAACGACGCGACACGTACAGCATTGTCGTGCGGGTTTTCGGCTTTGCGGACGCCATTAGTCTTGCTTTCTCGATCGTTATTGATGTATAATGTAACATATAAAAATAAAATTAGGAGCTCCCTTATTGTGTGTTTCGTTCACGACACACTACGCTAGTGCAGTAAACAAGAATCCCTATATATATGCTACTTGTGGATAGTCGCGTGAAATCTTTGAAGACATAGAGGTGGAGTCAAAATTCGCTCCAAATTTTAATTCCGTATCTGTACAGTACTACGTTTAAGCACGCCACTAGAGTACGATGCTACTTTCCCCGACCAGGACGTGATGGAATTTGTGGTGGACAAAACAGACGTTGCGTAGTGTTTTTCTCGGGATACTCTCGTTTCCTCTATCATTCTACCAACACTCTCCACTTCCCCCTCATTTCATCTATCATCAGCAATGGTAAAAATAGGCTGACGTTTTGGAGAGAGTACGGGTTTCCGATGCTGGTATATGAAGGGCTTGGGGCTTCGGGCACCTGGGGTTTATCGGGCTACTCTTCCGCGAAGTGGAGCCTGTTTCTAACAGGAGCTGAGACAGGATGGTCCACTTGTCAGCGTAGGCTGATCAGGAAGGATTTGGTGCTCCGGGCCCCTGGGGCTTATCAGGCTACTCTTCCGCGAAGTGGAGCCTGGCTCTAACAGGGGATGAGGCAGGATGGCCCAACTGTCAGCGTGGAATTCACGAATGCCACCAAGGCCACCTGTCGGACTTAGACAACCGTCACATAGATATAAGGGCGCACAATGATCCAAACCGTGCCCAAGTGTACTGACTCGTCCCGGGTCTAGCTCACTTAAAGCCTATACTAGTTTCCACCTTATAAAGCGACTAAACAGGAAAAGACATGTTGTTGTCAGAGGCTCTGTTGCCACATAGATAATTTCTATTTCCACCGTCTTATATTCTTCGCTTCCTTTTCATGTTGATAACATGCTTCTTTTAATCACAGTATTAGTACCGGTAACACTTTTACACTCGCAATTGAGGTGTTTGGTGCAAAAACCAGATAAGTCCACTTTTGGTCGAAAACGAGTTAGAGTATGCATGATATATAATACGACAGTGAGCATCTTTTGGTGCAAGAACCAGAGTTGTGTGGACTTATCTGAATGAGATATGCTTAGTTGCCAACAGAGACCGTGGGTGTGTTTGGAGCAAGAATCAGCCTAGTCCTGGACTTGTCTGGTTCTTGCACCAAAAGATGATAGCACAAGTGTAGCAGTTGTTTCCTTTTAGTAAAATGGGTGAATGAACGAGATGTAGTGTAGCTTTGTCAGTTTATTGTGTGTTTCAAACATGTCAACTGATAATTCAATCAGTGATAGTGATAATGGTGAACATTCAAGGATAAGAAAACGTGACCCCAGTAAATGGAAAATAAACAGAGACAAAGTGAAAAGATTAAAGGGTGAATTATTATGTCTCATGCAGCTCGTGCAATAGGCCCTGCATATAATTGTAGGCGAAAATATGTTGATATATTGGACGGAGAAGAAAAAAAGGAAATAATAACCAAGTTAAACTGTCTTTTAAGTAAGAAAGCACAAGATGACTTTTGTGTGCATCCATTACACCAAGATCTATTCAACGACGAAGGCCTAGAAAAGGTGAAGATTCAGGGGTTCGTAACTTCTCATATGCATACAAGTTATGTGACAGGGACTTTGACATTAATGAAAAGAATAAAAGGCATATAACTGGATTGATTAGTCCTGAAGAATGTCAATAACTTCTCAGGAAATCATCTACGTTATTTACAGTTGTTCCTGTCACACAAACCATGTTCAAATCTTCAGATACCATTTCAAACCTTTGTTTAAAGGAAACATGAAAACAAGAATTTCAATATAAAGTCTCAATATAAAGTATTTAAATACAGTTCCCAGCACAAATCTATATTGAAAGTCAGCCAACATCAATAGGCAACTGTTTTTTCAGGGTTCAGTTTTCTGAAGAAAACAACCAACGGAGAGCTTGGTTTCCAGAGATATTATTGTACAATGGGCCATTGCCTGTTTAAAGGGCTTAAAATATGAAGATGTGATGAAACTGGCAATGATATACTGTACATTGCTTCAGCAGACATGGGGTTCTACGAGAAAATGTATCATTCTCAAGGTAGTGCCAATGAAGCTTGTGAACATAGCTCAGATGATTCTGAATAAGAAGTTAAAGACTTAGAGTGGATGCTGTATTTCAATTAATTTCATTTCCTGTTTTCTCTATTTGATTACCGATATCAAGTTAACTCACAATATTTTCATTAACTTGTTACTAACATTGAATAACCTACTAAATACAATAGGCCTACTGGTATTATCTTTATATAATGCATCTTTCTTTCTACTAAATTCTGTTTCCTTTTATATTTTAGTGTACTATATTTATTTCTGTACAGTATTACCATTTTTATACGTTCTGGTATTCTGATAAATTTACGATGATTATTATTTTTTAATTTTAGTAGGTTATTTTACAACGCTTTGTCAACAGCTTAGGTTATTTAGCGTCTGAATGAGATGAAGGTGATAATGCCAGTGAAATGAGTCCGGGGTCCAACACCGAAAGTTACCCAGCATTTGCTCATATTGGATTGAGGGAAAACCCCGGAAAAAACCTTAACCAGGTAAATTGTCCCGACCGGGAATCGAACCCGGACCATCTGGTTTCGCGGCTAGACACGCTAACTGTTACTCCAAAGGTGTGGACGACGACGACGATTATTATTATTATTACTATTATTATTATTATTATTATTATTATTATTATTATTATTATTATTATTGTAAGTATTTAAATATAGCATGAAACCATAATAATTTAATTATTCACTTCAACAGAATTTATTGAGAATGTAAACAGTGTAGTTTGATAACTATTCTCTTGGCATTTGTACACTTAAATATTTCAAAATTGAACAGGACTTTTTATAAATGCAAAAATTTGCACTTTTGTAGTATAATATGATTCACATGTAAAAGATATTGTAAGATTATTAATAGTTAATAACAAAATAATGATCTTGCATTGTTCATATATTGTTTTTCATGATATTTACTTAGATAATAATGGTCTTTCCCAAATCATATGTCAGATTTTAAATGTTTGGTGCAAAACCAAGATAAGTCCAAATAAATATATAATTAATTTTAAAACGCACATCTATAATTTTATAATTGATATTCGTATATAACAAACAAAAAACATACAGAAATCGTTCAGTACCATTACATTTGTACAATTCCTAAAAATACATGCCTTCAATGGATGCCAAACTTTGTTTTTGCATTTACTCCAAAAGTGTTTTTCTGGACTTATCAGGTTCTTGCACCAAACCCCTCAATTATAGCGGCAATGATACAGAACACGAAAGCAATTACATAACACGTGTGGCCTGACGCCATAAGTTTGGTAACATTGTTCCGGCGAACAAGAGAATATTGCACCGCGCTCGGTGGCATTACATTGCCAGTTTGTTACTAGTGGACGAATTTTTCTATTGTAAACGCCAGTGAAAAGTTACGTTCTCACCCAATGTTGCAACGCTGTACAAGCTACCCCTCTAGCCCGCACTCACCCCTCGCCTATAGAACTTCCTGCTTCCTCTTTCGTCGCTTTAAACATGGAAACTAGTATAGCCAAGCCAAGATGCCACTTTAATTTAGACCAATGCGGTGGCAGGCATTTTTATATATTTAGGAAACTCACCTAAATCACTTCTTGCGTTAGATTGCCCAAAACCCTCCTTGCTACTGCTCAGTGGCGGCTAGTTCATAAAACAATACAAACTCATTGATGTCCTAAATTAAAACTGAACTATCTTATTTATTGAAAACAATTATTGGAATTAAAAACTCAAAATATGCCAACAAACAAGTAGTTTTAATAAAGAGCTCAGAGAAATTTTAACATATTATTTGTCATAAAGATGTTGATCTTTTGCACCTGTGGAGAAACGGTCAGCGCGTCTGGCGGCGAAACCAGGTGGCCCGGGTTCGAATCCCGGTCGGGGCAAGTTACCTGGTTGAGATTTTTTTCCGGGGTTTTCCCTCAACCCAACATGAGCAAATGCTGGGTAACTTTCGGTGCTGGACCCCGGACTCATTTCACCGGCATTATCACCTTCATATCACTCAGATGCTAAATAACCTATATGTTGATACAATGTCGTAAAATAACCCAATAAAAAAAAAAACAATCTTTTGAATAAAATCCGTATTTCTCAAGGACATACACATTGTTTTACTTCAATGAGGCACTTTTTAATGGGGAGGAAATCTGTAGCCATTCTGACTGTTAGTCTAATGGGGCACCAAGTCAGTCGGTAGTCAAATTTGAATTGTTTTCAGAATCTGCTATTTCACTTTTACTTTCAGTTATTTTTACAGGAAGGAGATTACTGGCTTTGAAATATACGAACCAATTTAAAAATGCATGTTTATTCTTATCTTACAGATATTTTATACCATTCTATGTACTAACTGTATTAGAATACTTTATAGTTTAGCAACAATTTCTAAATTAAAAGATAAGATAATAGATTTTGGCCTGAAAAAATAGAAGGTTTTGAAAAAGGAATAATACTTTTAAATACAATTCTTCAGTGACAAATAGTAGGAATTGGCAAAAAATAATTTAATGTTGGATTCAGAATGTAAGAAATATGTTTATTCCGTTATTGGTTCAAAACCGGTTTTTGAGCAAACTAACAGGTTTTGGAAACGAACCATTCATTTCTTGCTGTTATAGTAGGATCTAGTCTAATGGGGCACCAAGTCAGTTTTCTATAGAAGGTCTATACACAGGTTGAATATCCCTCGAGTGAAATTTAGTACAGAGATAAAACGTGAATCTCACTTCTATCCACATTACCCATTGATTAATATTAAGATTAAAGCAACTTACAGCAATTCTATTCCGCGTGCTGGTAGAAATGGTGGTGGTAGTGTAAGTCCCATGTTGTTGCAGAGAACGGATCTCTCGACGCATGCGCACTCCGACGAGTTGATCATAAGTTCTGCAAAGAGTGATAACACAAATGTAATATATTATACAAAGCTAAGCTGAGAAGGAAACTACAATATACAGATGGAATTCTTTTTTTATAAAAATCAAAACACAGCTTAACTGAAAATACGGAATCTAAAATTTCGAAAGAAGCACTGACCGTTCCCGAGTTATTAGATGCAAATATCGCGACCAGTTGTGATCTGATTTCACCTACAGTCAATATGGTGCGTTACTTGATATTCATAGCAACCGCAGATTTCCTAATTACGCGCAAACAGACAATTTAAGTTCTTGGGTAACATTTTTGTTATTCTATTGACTAGTGACACACTCGACCTTTACGTTTCCAAGTCGAATGGCGAAACAACTATTCACTGTACTAAGACGAAAGCCGTATCTTATTAACTGAGTTAAGTTGTGCTTTTTCATCTAACCTACGTTTTCGGCGATTATGAGAATAATAATAACAATAATAATAATAATACTTACTTACTTACAAATGACTTTTAAGGAACCCGAAGGTTCATTGCCGCCCTCACATAAGCCCGCCATCGGTCCCTATCCTGTGCAAGATTAATCCAGTCTCTATCATCATACCCCACCTCCCTCAAATCCATTTTAATATTATCCTCCCATCTACGTCTCGGCCTCCCTAAAGATCTTTTTCCCTCCGGTCTCCCAATAATAATAATAATAATAATAATAATAATAATAATAATAATAATAATAATAACAATAATATATGATAACGACAATAATCAGGCTTAGGATCCAAGACAACTTAAGAATAAAGTGAAGTTACAGTGCAACGGAGTGCAGATGGAATGAAGTGGCGAGTTGAGTTTTGTTTAACTGTGCGTTAGAGTACAATCCAGTTCCTGATCAGAGGTACAGTATTCTTCCGTCTCTTCCTACGAAGCGAACTCAGGCCATCACAGTGCATTTTCAATTCATAGTGAACAGTTTTTTTCGAACTAGTTGCAAGTATGTACATAGTTGTTCATTGTAACGCTAACGTCTTCAACGTCGCCGAGGGACATGAAAATTTGTAAGGTATGTATCCTAATTCATTTTCCACCATCACTAGATTGTACTATTAACAGTAGGATATAACGCAGCACATTGACGTCGTTGTTTACATTCACAGTATGTCTGTCTACTATGTTCAAGGAACTCTATAGTCAAGTTGTGCGTACATTGGTTGCTAAAGTGTCACGGCTCCTAAGCCTGATAATGATGATGATGATAATAATAATAATAATAATAATAATAGGTTACCGAACAGAGCCGAAGCACACGCAGAACCTAAGCAGAATTTTCGAGTCTGTGTACGAATCTAGTGCGCCATCGATTGTAATACGCATCTCGATTTTGGAGACTAAATTCAGCTGAAGTAAGTGCGCTTTATATTTCAGTAAGTACGTTAGTATTTTTTAATTATGCAAGCTACTTTCTTTCACCATCATTCTATTTTACTGCAGAATTCATAAATTTTCATCTATAGTATTAAGAATAGATCACTTTTCATCGTATATTTCCCAATGCCTTTTTGGTTTGACAACAATCGACGTAAAATGAATTTCAACAATTGCCAAAGCGATACTTTGGAGCACTGAGCATGTGCAATGCTTTGAATCTGTAACTTCTGTAAGAAAATTCAGGCAGGCCATTTTTTTCTGGAACTGTACATTACATATTTTTATTTTAAACAACATTCGGATTTGCTTTTCACTCACTATGGTTATCTGGGACATAGCATTATCCTCCTTCATGCGCTCTCACAACTGTTCTGAAAAAGGAAACGCGTTCCAACATAGTATAAGCTCGGGAGTTGGAAATTACTGCTCCACAGATTTGACTTTTTAAACTCTCATACAATATACTTATGCGTTCAGAGGTAACTGAATTCTGAAGATTCTCATATTTTGTTCTTTAAAAGTAATGGACTATAAATCCTGGTTCTGAATCAATAATCTCAGTACTTATAGACTCTTCAATTCACAATTTAAAAGTTACTTCTTAGTACGTCATAAAATGTTTCGAACTCTTCGATTTTTTTTTTCTCTACCTCCCAAACACACTCCGCAAATTCTCACAGGGCCACAATACGACAGTGTTGATTCTTGGTTTTATGTGCACTGTAATCTGGTCTTTTACGACTACGGACACATGTCGATTCCTATTTGCTATCGAGTTCGAACTTGCCATCTCCTTCATTTCTTACTTTTTGCATCCCGTCACTCACAGAAGCTCTTCAAGTCCCTGTTGGCCGTCGCTTTTTTCCTTCGTTTCTCGGCACTCAATTTAGGATCTTGTGAATCACCCCTTTGAGTCAACATAGCAAAATATTTATACTATCCTGCAGATTTCAACGGGAGATTTCTTTACAGGAGTTTAACTTTACAAATTTGTTACTACATAAAAAAGACGACAAGGACAATCTGAACAATAATTACAGACCCATCAGTCTAATGTCAAATCTATACAAACTTTTCTCGAAAATAATCACGGTAAGAATAACAAGGACTTGAGACGAGAGTCAACCGCCCGATCAAGCAGACTTCCGCGCAGGCTACAGTACGGTAGGCCATCTACAGACGGTGAAACAAAGCATTTGAAAATCAGAGGAATTTAATCTATCCATGTTGAATCTTTCGTACATCACTTTTAACACTCGAATATAAATAATTGATTAAATGGCGATCTTACTCGTGTTAATTGTGTAAGCATGTGCGGCTTACAGCTGTTTCGGTGCTTCTTCACACCATCCTCAGAGCCTACTAGATCTCGGCGTCATCTCGAACTTCGCTGCCTGTTGTGTGGGTGCGTTCGATTGTTGAAAAATGTTGAAATGTGGTGTCAAATAGTGTGTGTGTTCTGAAATTGATCTGTGTGTTGAGAATTTGATAAGGCTGTGTTTTAGTATGTCTGTATATTTCATGTTGTTCTAGTGTGTTGAGGCTTTGGTTTTTGGGTTGTATGTGTAGGATTTCCATGTCTGTATTTATATAAATATTATATTTATTTATATTTTTATGTGTAGGATTTCCATGTCTGTATTTATATAAATATTATATTTATTTATATAAATATTTATATATATATATTTATATAAAAATATTTATTTAAATTCTTATATGAAAATATGTGTTTCCAAAGGATTTTCATATGGCAAATTCAAATCTGAAAACAGAAACTCGCTATCAGGCACAGTTTTTTAGTTACACGAGAGAATATGAGAATATACGTCTCATTTAACTGACATTTTAAGTTTATGTTTGCTTAACAGCAGTTGCCAACAGTTAATTTTGTTCTTCATTTATTTTCATTTTCAAATTGTGGCATTCCTGTTGCTAATAAAATTTTATGTTAATAAGCAAGTCATTTAAAATTGAGTTTTGTAGCGTGTTAAACTGGCATTATTTGAGTGGTGGAGACATTTCTTATCATGTGAGAAAATATTCATTTTTAACCATAATATTCCGACATCTGTGATATATAAAATATGTAAAATTTTACATATTTCTCTTTTACATAAACCCCTTAAATCATAGACGTAAAATAGACAGATTCTAACAGAGAGAGAGAGAGAGAAATCTTGAGTTTAACCTGAAATTCTTGTTAGAGGAAGTGAGTTTTGTTTGTTTACATGAAATATTGTTTTTGCATCTGCAATGATGTTTGTGACCTAATGAATACTTTGAACTTCACGAGCCACAGGAGTGGAGACTTTTTATAGTTGCCTCAAATACAGTCTAAAGGGAATTCTCCTCCACAATGGGAACATAATGTATTTGTCCCAGTTGCCTCTGCAAGTATGACTAAAGAGTCATATGATATTTTAAAAAAATATGCCGAGATTAATCAAATATAATGAGCACAAGTGGAAAAATCTGGTGATATGAAAATAGGTGCCATGATATTAGGTATGCAACAAGGCTACACCAAATATGGATGTTTTCTATGTGAGTGGGATAGTCGCGGTAGGAATTCCCATTATAAAAGAAAGATTTGGCCTGAACGTAAGTGGAAAGATGGAGAAAAAATATAATGAATGAGAAATTGGTAGCTGAGATGTTCTGCTGCCCCCTCTTCATATCAAGCTAGGCCTTATTAAACAATTTGTTAAGGCCATGGACACATCTGGAAGAGGATTTATGTACCTTTCAAAAACGTTTCCTCGTCTTTCTGCAGCAAAAATAAAGGAGAGCGTGTTTGTGGGTGCCCAAAGTAGAGAACTTCAGAAGGACTCAAATTTTGAACAATGCTATGCACCAAAAGAAGGAAGAGCGTGGTCTTGTTTCAAGAATGTAACGAAACATTTTCTGGGAAGAAAAAGAGCTAACGACTTCGAACAACTGGTTCAACAAATGATAAATGCATATAGGGATCTAGGATGCCACATGTCTTTAAAAGTGCATTTCCTAGATTCACATCTACATTATTTTCCTGAGAGCTGCAGCGATGTCTCCGACGAACATGGTGAAAGGTTCCATAAAGATATAATATCCATGGAAAAGCGGTATGAAAGGAAATGGATGCCTGCGATGCTTGCTGACTACTGCTGGAACATTATTAGAGACTGCAAAATTGAACACAAGAGACAAAAATTAGACTTTTAAATTCTTAGGGAAAAGTGTATTTTGTTCATATTTTCTATCTTAAATAAGTTTTTCCATATAATATAACTATTATATTAAGGCTTGTATATATTTTTTGTTTTATAGTGCATAACATGTTTGTAAATAATTTTATAAGTAACTAAAATATTAATAGTTACATGTTTTGCCTATATAAATACATAGTGTGGAAACTAAAAATTATTTAAAAAATGAAATTGCATATAATTTGAAAACTATGCGTGACATGGAGAAACGAATTACAGATTTGAATTCAGGAGGTAAATTCCCATGTTAATCAAGAATATTACACCCAGAAAAATTAATTTCATTTTTTTAGAACAGTGTAATTTGCAATAGCCTATTTACAATGAGGCCAGTGTTCAACTATTTTCAACTACTTTTCACTTCACAAAAACGCAAACAAAAAAAAAATTTAAAGCAATTTTCTCTTCTTTTCTTAATATAGAGCTGTCAAGTCAAAATTCTGAAATAAGCTGAAATTCGTGTTAAAAAAAGAAACAAAAAAATAATAAAAGAAAGTGACAACAATAATTATTATTTTCGTAAGATAAAATATGTAAATGCATTATCATGCGTACAATAACAAATTATTCAACATTGAAAATGTGAAATACAGAACAAATACAGCCAGATTATTATGAATTACTTTTATTATACCCTTTAGTAGCACATCTGACTTTATTAAAATATTTTTTGTCGAACACTTGTTCAGGACACTTTCCATCATAGTTTAAATTGCAACATACAATGGAAGAGAGAGTTCTGGATCTTCTCTTTCCACAATAACACCAATCCTGTTATATATTATCCGCCGTGATTTTCGTGTTCAAGATGCATCTTTTCCTCTTCGATTCCGTCAAGTACGACAAATTTTTGCCGTCATCTCGTTTTTTCTCGATTTGACCATATTCAACTCAAGATAATCGGTTCCACACCCGTGATCAAATTTGATCATCATCAACTACTGTATCTTGTTTAACTTTAACCGAGGATGATGCACCGCAAATTGGCGTTGAAAATGGTAAAGTGCCGACTTAACCATGGTCAAATTTTAATTGAGAATGGTGCACACGGGCATAAGCTCAGTTAAGGATGATGGAGTTTTAAACAACAATAAAATCAATAGCAGAGTTTCCGGCACATGGAAGTAAAGCTAGAGTTGTCTTAGATTTACGTCACGTAAGAACTCTGACCCCTTCTTCAACTTCTCTTGCTGTGTTGCTGTGTGATTGAAAATGTCTCTCTAGGACGTCTCTTGAGACCGCAGAAGTGGACAAAGTGGAACGCCACAAGCATTCAAAATGACTGCGTTTAAGAGGTACGAAAGGGAAGATATAAAACTTTGCACTGAATACACAAAAGATAGTCTGAAAAGTTTTATTTATAAATACAAACAACAAATATAACTTTCGGAGAAGAATGTTCCATTACAGCCTGACGGATATGAAAAGAGACATTTTGTAAGGTTTCCTATTCGAAGTACAAAGACACGTGTGTAACTGTCTTCGTTTTATTCTGACTTCTTTATTATTATTGCTCCCTTTCAGTTGCTTGCATTTCCCATAATTTATTATTAATTCATTTTATTATCTTTTTTTTGTTTTGTATTTCATCTCATCTTGTGTTTATTTGTAATTGTATTTCATTTGTAGTTCGTGATTATTTACGTAATTTTCACAAACATTGTACGTATCTTTTGAAGTTATATAATGTAACAGTGTTTTTATTGATATAAAATATGTTTTAATCTTAATAAATTACAACAATTTCAAAAGCACTTACATTTATAATTTTAAAAACTAATTTAAATTATTTTAATAGATATGTTTCGGAGCCTGCATCTCCATCTTCAGCATACATTTTTGTATTTATAAAAACTAGTGCTGTTGATCGACCAAAATATTTGATCGGCTATTTGAATTTAATCGATTAATCGATAGATTAATACACAATTATTGTTAAATTTAACTTGTGTCCGGTGATAAGCATAAGTATTAAATGTTGTATATCTGTATATATTGTATCGTTATATTACTAAACAAATATTTTAATTGCTTACTAACATATTTATTATGAGGCTTACAATTTATTGTGGCAATTTCTCCGGAAATTTTTGAGACAAACATAAATAACAAAATATATGAAGACTCACCTAGTTAATACTACTTCATCCATGATTTTATACATGTGAGTGCATTCACATACTCCAAATTAAGTACCGCTCTACGTTTAGTGACATTGTTTCCTGCATCACCAAACACGAAAAAAAACTTCTTTTCTGTCAAGCACTTCTCCATGATCGTTCAATTTAAATCCAAACGTTTCACCGAGTTTACCTCTCAAATTCTTACATGACATAACAATGTTTACATTTTTCACAAACCACAGAAAACTGATTTTTTTTTCTTTATCAAACTAAACACACAACCTTCATATACAAACTCAGTACAGAAACTGCAACTCCTGCAAAATAACAGGGTCGAAACAGAAGACTGGTCCCTATTGTAATCGAATTACCAGATTTTAGAAAGAGAAAAGGATAGTTACGCTCTCACTTGCATACAGTGTAGACATGGCTATTTTATAGAGAATGAGGGGGACGAATCCCAGAAAAGTATGTATTTCATGTGCTAGGAATATGAGATGACAACAAGGTGGAAATTTTCTTGGAAAACCATAAAACTTGATTAGGATTTCGCATTGTGTTTCAACTTTCATTAGAGGTAGACTAGGTTACTATCCTCGCTCATATCTCCATCTCTTTCTGAAGTGTTTGTGCAAAGATTTTCTCTACGCTACCTAGATTACAGTTAGAAAATAACAGTACTATTGTCCTTTTAAGTAAGCAATTTCCGAGAGCGAAATATTGTCGAAATTGTTAGTATGAGTTCTATGAACAAAATTATAATTAATATCAACTACAACCGATTAATTTTAATAGACTCGATTGTTTGATTAAATATTTTTGTTGATTCTGGTTCGCGTTAACACTTTGTTTAAAAAACTTAAAATTGTTAAACGACACGTTAAAAGTGTTAAAATTTAAAAAAAAAAAAAAAAAAAAAAAAAAAAGGTTATGTACCTTCGACAGACGGCCCGTTTCGACGCCGGTGCTGCGTCATCTTCAGTGTCTTACGAACTACTGTTGTTCCTGTTGTTTTGATCGATTAATCTTACAACATAAATTGATCGATTAATCGATTAGATTAATCGATTAAATCCATCTAATCGATTAAATCCCACAACACTAATAAAAACATAGTTTATTGAAAAACCTATTTGATTATTAAATGCCGGTACTTGGACAATTTATATTGTCTTGAATAATCCTAAAATATATTAAATATGATGCAAACCGTAAGGCATGGTGCGATTATATCATATTTAGCATATTTTAGGATTATTCAAGATAAATTAATAATAACCAAAATATATCTTACAATTAACTACGTTTTCATAAGTACAGAAATGTGCTTCTGAAGATGGGGATGAAGACCCGGAAACATGTATAACCATTAAAAGAATTTTAGTTAGCTTTTAACACAAATTTAAGTGTTTCCAAAACTGTTTTATTTTATTAAGATTAAGAGATCATGTTTTATTTGCATAACTTTTACATAAATAAAAACAAATATGATAAAGGCATTTATCGTAAACAAGGCATATTTAAAATGAAAACACTTTTAGAAAGATCACATTGAAAGAGATAAGTTTTATAAAACAGGCAATGAGCATACCAGAGTTGTTTGATTCAGAAACTTGGATATTTATTTTATAGAAAAGGATTTAAAAAATCATCAGTCATCCAAAATGACATGTTTTTATGTATATGGGCATCACTGAAAGGAATATATAAGAAACAAAAGATATTATAACTGAATTAAATATTGTTTGTACTATTATTGACAAAACAGGTGAATATAGAGATATATTAAACGGAAATAGCATGTTGATAATACCTATGAACGAGATAGAATACAACCAAATAATTACAGTCTAAGAGAAAAAGAGAAATTGAAAGGCAATGTAAGAGATGGCTTAGCCAGCAAACGGAACAGGTGAGCAACCTAAACCATTGAATAAAGGAAAAGAAAAATAAAAATGAAAGTTTGCAGACATTAATGGATTGCATTTTTTTCACATCTATTACTGGCGCTGCAGTCTCTTAATATCCATTCTCTTTCACGGAGTTGACAGGTGTCTGAGACAAAATGTATGTCTTGTCTTCATGAGTTTGTGCATCCACTTTAATGAACTACATTAGCTTATACAAGGGTTTTCCTTCACGCCGAAAATCTTTTCCTCATATAAAACCACCAGTCTATTAAAAAAACCATGATATCTTTCCACAAAATAGATTATGCAAAATGTGTTACTGGAACTTTCTCAATTTCAGTTCTCGCGACTGAAAATTTTTCTGCCTTCCTTAGGCTTCGCCTGGCATTAGTTTCTTTGTGTTTCACTGTCGTTCCTTTTTTGCCTCTTCCATTCAATTATATAATTTTATTATGCCATTTGATATAAGGAAAAACTCGCTTGAGATCAGTAGTGGCTAGTCACAAACTTTTTGTGAATGTGCTTTTTGGAAAATAGGAATTACGAAATTTTATTAGAAAAGAAAATAATATTATATCAATATATTGTATTAAGAAGAACTAACGCATAAAATTAATGGGATAGACAAGTTTAACGCTGCTGCCGTTTTGCGTCCCCCTGCGGTCGAACAGCGAACGACTTGATTCCCGCTTTCGATAAGTTCGCCGAACAATAACATCCGTGTTATTTCCTCTCACTTTCGGACCGACTTTAATAGCAGTTGTGAACGGCCTACTAATTGCTGTGAGGCATTCCACTCTAAAATGAACATTCAATTTTACTCTTCCCATCTTCACATATTCCACCTATTAGAGACATTAAAGGCTGTTCAAACTGAAACTTATGTTAAAATGAGAAGCGAGAAGAAAACTGCTCCCAAAAAAAAGTTGAACAAACAAAACTACATAAAAGAACAAAATAGAAAAGCTATTTGATTATACCATTATACGGTAGGAATATCTTCAAAAAATCTGCTACAAGTTTTCACCCATCTACATAATTTTATTATTTATGCTTGGCAATTGCAATTTTGCATGTAGGCTACATTATGAGAATAATAAAAAGCCAAACATTTTTAACCATACCTACTGGAAGTAGACAGTCCTAAGTATGTGGAAAATGGGAAGAGAAATGTTATGGCGCTGTTGTTAGCTGATGGGAATCAACACGTATGCTAGGAGATAAATACGGTGACAGCTAATGGTAATCAATATGTATGTTTTGGAATCAATTCCGGGTCAGCCAGTTTTAAATCAGTTTAAATAATTATTAATTTGAATACATTTACTCACAACATACAGATTATGTAATTTGGGAATCTTACAAAAGGTAATATTTACAACTTTTCTTTCATAATACTAAACTATAAGTATCTTAGTATTATGATTTAAATAATTATTCCTTCATTAACTTACCGGAACAAGATTGATTCAATTACTCATATATATTGTGTTTTAATTTCATTCAAATGGACTGGTACATTCATCAGTTCAGACATCTTCAGGTCCTTCAATTATATTGACTCGTCTTGAACACTTTAGTATACACCAATATCAATACAATGAATAGTGTAATCACTTATCTACAAATGGATTTTAGAGAACCCGGAGGTTCATTGCCTCCCTCACATAAGCTCGCCATCGATGCCTATCCTGAGCAAGATTAATCCAGTCCATATCATCATATCCGACTTCCATTAATAATGTTATTACTATTCGTATTACGTTAAAATGTTACAATTTTTAAAAAGAACAATGAAATAAATATAACTTAAAATTATGTGTCATTGATAAGTATAAATACTCCGATATGTTAAACTATGAGTTTAAAACAGCAAGTCAAGTATTGATCACATTTTTTTGTGATGAACATCTTAAGCCTTGGTTTTTAACAACCGCGCAATGACACCTGCGTGAACGTGATGCGGCACAACGTGAAACCAAAAGTTTGACGTGTGTGTGGCGCGCACTGTCGTGGTTTTTAACAGACCGTCTTCTGTGCATCTCGCTAGAAGTATCATGAAATTCGCGCGTTTCGTGTATACATGAACCTACTTGCCTTGTTGGCTTTTGCTTCAAGAGGAGGAGGATGATGTTAATTATTTAAGATTAGTCCTACTGATTTACTGTGCAACTGAGGGTTCCACAAATATTTTCAATAAAAGGATAGGCTACATTTCCATTTTTTTTTTTTTTTTTTTGGAAATCCTGTCCTTGTACGACTTTTGCTAACGTCATAAAAAAAACAGGAAAACTACGCACATATTCTACTAATAATTTCTCTTCACACTCTTCTTTGGTATCATGATACAAAGACGAATACTGTAGGCCTACAATACAAGGACAATATTTTAGAAAATAGCCAACTTGTTATAAAGGATATGGCTGTATCATTACTTGATGTCGGAAGTACATCCACTATAAAGTAGTATTGCTAGTTCGTATATATTTAACCAGCCCTCATACGTGTCTGATATCAGATTTTTCTGTTAGTTGTGGTGTGGGAAGCAATTCATAATATGTCCAAGCACAAAAACCTTTAAAGACAAAACAAATTTAAACACAGCGCCTCTTGAAAACTGATGCAAGGGTAAATTACACGTGTGAAGGGCTAGGCGCGTAGTTCAATAGGCGAGTACTTGCCTTCTTTAGGTATTATTTGAAATTATTGGAATATTTAAACTTCGTAACGCTGTAAACAAAGCTTTCTCCACCGTAATGTGCATCATGCTTACCCAAATACTATAGCTGATGTCATTTTATCATATCGGATATGTATGGGGGCTAGGTTAAATATATACACGAAGTTGCAATACTACTTTGTAGTGGATAATAAAAATTAAATTCCGATCGCTAATAATATACCACAGTGCACAATACGAGTCACGTCGAAGTCAAAGTCTGGATCCCGCTGTCGCACTACGCAGCGGATCTTGCGCAGAGTCGCTTTGCAACAGTCACGCGCATGATTGTTAAAATCCAG
The DNA here is from genome assembly GCF_040183065.1 of Periplaneta americana. Classification (NCBI taxonomy): domain Eukaryota; kingdom Metazoa; phylum Arthropoda; class Insecta; order Blattodea; family Blattidae; genus Periplaneta; species Periplaneta americana. The sequence continues at coordinate 91,595,255 of NC_091121.1, forward strand.
CCTCCTAAGTAAACATAGATTTGACTTCTGCGTGCCGCTCCACAATCAAGCAGGTGTCATTGCGCGGTTGTTAAAAACCAAGGCTTTAGAAAGACAGGAATACTCATAACAGACAAATGTCCCATTTGCAGTGCCGGTGTAATGAGCTCGGGCCAACTTCTAGTATGCCCAGGTTCAGATGCAAATTCCCAGAGGCAAGGAAATATTTGTGAATTGCACGTAATGGTTTTAACTCCAATTAAAGCCATACATATTATAACATATTATTTTTCACTTAATAATATTTATGCCCCTCACTTTATGATGTTGTAAGCTATTAAATCACAGTTTCACCCATTTTCAAAATTCAAACATTTAATTGTTTGTCCTTGGAAGAAAAAATTGCAGATTCAACAAAATTTTAAAGTGCTTCATATAAACTTCACTGTTTGTTCGTAACATAATGTACTCCGTGGGACTATTAATTGATCTGAAGATGATTCCTTCGAACCGAAAATGTTTATCACTATCTTTTAATGTGTAAAAATAACATCTATGTGTTCAATCACATTTGTATAGGCCTACTGATAAGTTCGACGGTTGTTATACAATGAATTTTGAATATTATTGCACTGCTTATCGGATTCATCATGGTTTTCAAATTTAAACTGCTTGTTTGAAACGTCAATAAATTTTGCTTCAAAAGTTGAAAATATTGTTGTTAACTCAACTGCCCGAAGACAGGTTTGAACCTCATAAGTGATACAAATGAGGCATAATTCATGGGGCCACTAAGCCAGGAGATAATGGCCAGTACCTTTCCCCCTCCATTGTATACATCACTGACTAGCAACACATTACAGTAATAAAACTTCAGATGTATGAAAATATTGTTTTTTTTTTCTTAGATTTTTCATTATTCTAATTCTCACAGAACACTTCCACAGCTTAAGAGGATTGATGGGTGAAATTTTCATTTTCTACGCTTTTTAAGCTACATTCTTCATTTTTTGTACAAACAATCACGGTGTTATAGACAATTATGTAATGAAGTTTCACTTCTGAGAGTAAATTAGCCTCAGAGTTATTAACAAAAATGTTTTAAAAATCTGCATATTTCAAAATAAAATGTGTCACTCAATTTTTCAGTAAAATGTTTGAAATTTTTTTGCAAGACCAGTGGCATATTTATAAAAAAAACCATCAAGCATTACTTTCCCTATATCTTCACTACAAAAGGGCAGGAAAATTTTATAACCTCTGCATACCTAAAAATACAAATTTCCCATTGCCACTATAAATATTTAATTTTTTATTTTAAAAATTATTCATTTAATCATAAAACCCAAGCGCTATTTTGTTAACCACAGTATATACAACATGCAGTAAAAATGTCATGTTCCTATCATTAAATTGTAAGAACCTTTACACTTCGACCCTGACGAAATTGTATTGAAAAGACAAGTGTGATAAAACAGCTTGTAAAATTTACATGGAATTGAAGTTCAAGAGTGTAGCCATTTATATATTACGTAATTTTTTGCTTCGAGCGCCGCAGAGCATTGAAACTTGCTCAACATATAAGTAAGAGATTGTCGATTCATTTTTACAAGAAAACGAAAATGTGATTTTTGACTGAAAATAACCAAAATTTCATCCGTCACCCCCCTTAAAATTCAGTCTCATGCAACTACAACCATGACCACATTAATAATCATAATTAATTGTTTTGACCTTCTAACTTTAAACTATGATACATTATAACCACTAAGGGAAGTGGGGAAAAAATCAGAGGCGGTATGCTACCCCAAGATTTCCCCTGGCATACCTCGATTTAATAAAAGGCACACCCCCTCCCTAACAACATATACATACGTAATGTATACAATAAATTGTTTCGTGCAGTCTAATTTCAAGTTCCTTCAGTTATTTACTAGATTATTTTGCAATGTCCATTGAGATTTATCATTTAAAATAATGTTAAAGCTTCAAAGTGCCTTGCTTAAGTGTAACAGCAACAAAAGTGACACAGTCACTAAATTGGCAACAATGGCCACCACAAGCTACAGACCACAGCCTTATATACTTGAAATACTACCGTTTTCAGCATTCCAGGGGTTGACTTATCAAATAAATGTGTTTAGATACAAGTTGAATACAGTTCCAGAAGGCTGTGGTTTAGATTTGCGAAGCAAACAGGTAGTACTCTTTGCTGCGAAGAAACGTATGAAGAAATTTTTACGGATCAAATTTTTTCAGTGACGGTATGTCATTTTTCACTAACAGTGTGTTTTCTGGCCATAGAGACCAGTGGCTGTATTCCATACCGGCGAATACGTCTCACTTCCCTCACTGATTATAACCATTTGTTGAAACGCTCAAAACTGATCAAAACTCAAAACAACGTAGAGAAAAGTTAAGTTGAGTTGCAGATACTGAGATTGTGAGTAACTTCAAAGCAACTTCTCGCAACTCATGTTGCAAACTAGCGACCCACGTAATTTTCGTAGTGATTTAACATCGTTCTTCATAAGCTCTCCAAACTTTCCAGACTTGTCTCGATACTATTGACAGATTATCAACGATAGCCCGAAGTTCTATTAAACGAACTCACGATGTTTTTGACACAGTTTGTTCCCCTGATACGCAGAATGGAGAACATTGGCTGACAGAATGGAGAACATTGGCTGACAGAATGTGTATACTTAGCGATTTATTATTTTCTTTGCTTACTTTATACTGTACTTTATGAATTATACTTATATTAAAACAATTATATTTTGTGAGGGTGGATAGAAGTTATTCCTGGCAGGGGTGTTAATATGAATTTATGAGGGGGGATAACTTTCCAACAGGGGGAAATCCCTCCCGTTAATTCGTACCCTGCTTGTTCCAACAATAAAGAAACTGAATGCTGAATTGAACAGTGCCGGGTCTTTAAAGTGCGGCAGGGAATATCTGAGGACACTCATAACGACTAGGGTTCAGGTGGAAGAAATGTGTGTCTAGAAGAAAATGTCTAATTTAAAAGCCCGAAATCGCGTCCTGGCGTGCTAAACACCTAAACTCAATTCGCAGATATCGTGAACAGGAAAGAAATACAGTAACTTATTGTGTATTTGGATGAAACATATATAAATGCTTCACACATCAATTCTTGTTGGCAATCTGACAATGAAGTGGGAGCAACAAAGTTTTCATTATAAGTCCAGGAGATGGCTCAGAAAGCCCCGCTAGACACAGCTTCTGAATCGGATTCACAGTTGGAGTCCGACTAGTGTAACCCGGCCCAGCGAGCTGCTTGTATAGTGATGACGTCTCCCCCTCCATGGCCACGTGAATATTGGAAAAGTCGAAGGTCTTTTTGTAGTTGGTCAAGCTATAATTTCTTCCGTGACGACAACAGTAGCCAATAGCACAACACGCATGATTTGGTACTATGGTATTGGAGATGGTAAAACTCCACCCTTTTGTTTACTAAAGTATTATTCTCATCTGGAATTCAGAACAGAATAAAATCTCCGGAATTTAAATAGCAGAGAACATGTGCAAGTCGCATATTTGTTTTTTGCTGTCCACAAGAGGCTGAAAATTCAGCACATGTACTCTTATATCAAAGGCGAGGCGACGTTTAATTTTGTTTATCCCATTGTCTCACTAAACTTAAAATTATACGGCGGCGTCTGTCTTTCTTTGCAAGAAATAATATTTTACGTATGCTGCACACATTCTCATAAAGGTCTTCTCCAGTGCGAATGATAAGATTAGTAAATAAACAGTATGACGTGATACTGGTGCGTGGCTTTAACGTAATAATTTCCGATATTCCATTATTGAAACAAAAGAAGATGATTTCAAAAGTCTCTTCGGCTTGTATTGTTCTAAATGAGGAAGAAAGCAATGGTCAACTGTCTACAAAAACATAGGCTATATATAGAATTGACTTTTTTATTGTCGGTGATAAAATATATAAAGTCAAGAAGTTTCGAAGTTTGGTTCTATCTACGTCTTTACCTAATAAAAATAGAGTAAGAAGGTATTTTCCATTCGTTAAGGCCCTTACAAACAAATAATTTCTCGACTGACCCAAGCAGATCCCAAGCAGATTGCCTGTTTTTAACGGCCCCAACGAGTAGAAACTTTTTCTCAACCCATTTTTAATCACCTGAATAGAAAGATAAGCACCAATCTAGGAAATTATGTGATTTATTTTTTTTAATCACCAGTAATGGAAAGAGTCCCGTCTACACCTCTTCGCTTTTTCTCGTTTATTAAAATGATCAGAAAATCCATGCTTTTTTTTTTTTTTAGTTGTTGAATTAATTTACGTGTTCTACTTATTTTACACTTTTCACAGGCCTACGTATCACGTAGAAAACAAATCTTACATGTAGGCCTAATTGCAAAACCATCCATAACATAAAGCTGATGATAATATCTGTTTTCTTACAGTTAGGTCACCGGTGTAGCTCAGGCTGTAACGCGTTTGCCTGTTGATCCGGAGTTACGCTCAGTTGTAGTTTCTATTCCCGCAGGGGATGATTACATGGTTGGGTTTCTCCAAAGTTTTCCCCCCAATTATAAGGCGAATGTCGGATAATCCCATGGCTAATCTTCGGCCTCATCACACCAAATACCATCTCGCTATCAACAAATCTATCGATGCTAAATAACCTAGTGATTGATGCAGTGTTGGTATACAGGCTGGAAGGTGCTCAATGGAAGGTAAAATCACTGGGTAAATCCTTAAAAAAATACAAATAGAACTTTCCTTTACCATTTTGCGTTATTTCATTTCATTTAACAGAAAATCGACTTCGGTTCTACAAATAATTGCAACACTGCAATTCAGGAGTAGGCCTACTATTGATAGATTCTAACTCGAAGACATTTGTGTATGTTATGAGCAGGCAGCGCATTTTTGTTTCCAAAAGTACAGCGGATCGAGTAGTTTCTTCTGGTACGTCTATTACGTCACGTCAATGCATAACGTGGCTCGTTAGCCATGGATGCATAAGCTGGGTAGTATTGTAAGCAGGTATGTATAGACTATGAATCGTGGTACAATACAGGCGCTCCATCGTCAATATTGTATATGTAAAACACCAAGTTACGACTACATTGTGATTGATTCAATATATTTTTTTTTCTGTTTACCGTAACGGAGCTAATTTTGCTAAATGAATTAATTGTATATATTGTATTTATCGAATATATACAGTTAATGTATATAATATTTATTATTACGTTCTATAATATATACTGTATGTATACTACTTCAGTATTATCATCGATCTAATTATATTTCATGTCATATGTAGCACTAACATTTTGTAGAACGCTAGTTTCGCAGTGTTAGTGCGTCTATGTAGTTAAAAAGTAGCTGGACAGACCATTTCAATTTAGTAGCAATCCCACTTACACTTGTCATATTCCATTATTATTATTATTATTATTATTATTATTATTATTATTATTATTATTATTATTTATACCGAACTAGGTTTTACCTTTCGTAGCGTCCTAACATAAGCATTTAAGGTTAGAGTTTGAACTCAAACTCCAGGATATACTAACCGATAGCTTTCCTAACTTGTTTGGGAACGAAAATGCGCTCCCTAGTTATGAGCACTGGTAACAGAAACAAAAGGAAGGAGTTGTGCCCGGGGACATTCCAATCAGAAACACCGGCAATACTGTGGGTGTGGCCCTAAGGACACTATGGTCCGTCCCAGGAATCTATAGAATAGAAATACGAAATAAGACTCTGCGAAAGTGGTATGTGGGAAGGCTAGGGCCAACGACCTCTTTGGGGAGGCATTTGTTGAACGAAGCTACTAATCGCTTGTAGGATGGGGATCATTTGTATCTGAACACACTACCACGAGCATCTTACCCCAGAGCGGCTTCGAGCTGATGCTGCCCGCAATATATTCCTGCACAGATAGACTCCGCCCCCATATATGCCAAGTCACTCTACAGCTTCCTGGGACGTACAGTCACGGAAGAAAAAACTGGCCGATGTGCAGCAAAACTCGTAATGTTACTTATGCCGGTTTTGTTGTGATTATCACAGTATAGAGCATTGGTCCCCAACTCAGAGCACTGTGTCGTCATCAAGCCTTGCCCGCTCGCCCGCGGAAAGTCGTAGCAGGGCAGGTAAGACGTTCAGCGGCGGGACCAAAATATGAATTTACTGCATAGGTTTATGATTGTTTTCTGATGAAAAAAGATACGGGCTGAATAGAAATAACTAAATGAACTATCTTAAGCAATTTGAAAAAAAAAAAAAACATTGTAGCCTATTTTCAACAAAGTTAGAAGTTAATAAATTTATAATTACTTTTAGAAATATAATACACATTTCATGTTAATTATTCGGATAATGCATGACAATTACTGTAAATGTGTAAACTGCTTCTGTTAAGGAAAATGTTGAATAAAACACATAAAAATCCTAGGAATAATAATGCAGAAATTAACTCCATTCAGTTCACTCAACACTGGCATTAGCACTGATTTTTCGGGATTTGTTTAATTCTCTTTTTCCTCAGCAATTTCTCAACGATTGGAACTATCGTTTGTATAGTGCAGAATGTGACAGCACATTTTAAGTTGTGATCCGATAATTGGCTTCCATGACATGGCTTGTTTATCTTCATCATAGGAAAAAAATTACTGTTCGCACAGATGGCCTACGTGAATCCGAAAAAGGATGTCTGTACAATCGGGGAAATCTAAGACATGGAAAGTTCATATAAAAGTCAGATACTTCTTATGTTTTGATTTGTATCCTTCATTTCACTATCCTAAAGTAAATCAATAAGTTCTAATAAGAAATACTAATTAAAAATCAAATTGAAAATTTTCCTAGTCTTTAAATCTCGAATCAAATTTCTGGTGCAGATCGTCATGATGTGTGAATATATTCGTCGAAATCCAAAGTCTTAAGAAACTAGTATGCCTATATCGTTGTTAATATTGAAAAATGTGATGTAACTTATCCTTTTAGTTAAGCTAACGTTCCATAATTAAAGGTGGTTTAATTAAACGCCTTCACTCTGTCATATAACTGTGTAATAATCTTGTTGTTACCATGTAGAAAACAATTTAAAGCATTCAGATAATTCCATTAAGAAGGCAAGTTCACAAATCCATTTTTTCATTCTTCACTTATGATAGAGACGTTTCTTCTTCCTCCGTGAACGATGATGTTTCCTGCCTCAGTTCAAAGAACCTATTCAATAATTTGCCACGACTAAGTCACCGTACTCTACTATAATATGACAGATCGCCTTACTCGCTATTGCATTCATCAAGAAAGACTTAAATTGACAATGAGCGAGACTTTTCGATATAATTGTGTTGGTGGTTTTTCCAACTGGACTACTTCTATAGTCGATCTGGTTGGCGAGTTGGTATAGCGCTGGCCTTTTATGTCCAAGGTTGCGGGTTCGATCCCGGGCCAGGTCGGTGGCATTTAAGTGTGCTTAAATGCGACAGGCTCATGTCAGTAGATTTACTGGCATGTAAAAGAACTCCTGCGGGACAAAATTCCGGCACATCCGGCGACGCTGATATAACCTCTGCAGTTGCGAGCGTCCGGATGTGCCGGAATTTTGTCCTGCAGGGGTTCTTTTACATGCCAGTAAATCTACTGACATGAGCCTGTCGCATTTAAGCACACTGGCCCGGGATCGAACCCGCAACCTTGGGCATAGAAGGCCAGCGCTATACCAACTCGCCAACCAGGTCGACTTCAGAAAACAGTAAATTACTGAAATCAAAATACATGCATTTTACTCGTGAATTATAAAGACTTTCTTCGGACTTTCTTCACAGAGAAAGCAATGATTGTATTATCAAAGTCGATCTGACGAAGCATATCAGACTCGAAGCAAAAAAACATAATACTCAAACATATTCATTGTTGAAATCATTTTCAATCAAAGAAGACTCTAGGGTTGGAAATAGTGAAAAACCTCTGTTTTACGTATCTGACCCACAAACCAAGTTTCCTCCCGAACACTTTTTTCTCATACAGTTAAAGAATTACCTTGTAGAGAGAGATTTAGTTCGTTTAGTTTTGAGAATACTGTATATCTGGAAGATATTGCAATATACTTAGCCACATGTCGTCAGCTGATGTGCAGGGAAAAGATGGCGAGAAACACCATGTTCATAGTGCTTTAAATCCCTCTATTTTTTTGCTGATAGTAGAGTGGGAATTCGGTAGACAGGTAGGGTAATAAATTTCATAAAATGTCAGTACTGGGAGTAAAAGTGAAAGGTGACTGTCATGTGTCATTTCCAAACTCTGAGATTTTCAGATAGTGTGATACGCAATTCGTTTGAATTTGATTTTTCTTCTGTCCTTTTTGAAGAACCACAAGGGCAGACCTCGGGGACACAGGTGGTCCAAGGACCATAGTTTGAGAAACGCTGATATAGGTTATTATATTGTGAATGTAACTGAGAGTTGTGGTTACTATTCATAGCGATAAATAGCTAATAAACAACAATATGCAATTTGATTTTCAACACTGCATTCTTGTTCATACAAGCAGTTAAATTTAAGCAGTTTCATAGTATAATAATGTGATACCGGCATTACAATATAACTATGCAGCTCCACACTTTCCTTTCACTCTTGCCACGACCGCGACAATGTGATAACAAAACAATATCTGACTTCCACAAGGTGTTCAAGAAGAAACTTCAGAAAAGATTTACCAACATGTGTTTTAAAAATAAATTTCATTGTAAAATAAAAATGAAAAAGGAGAGAAAGAGAGAGAGAAAATGCCGCCCCCTGGAAATTACCGCGCTAGGCAACTGTCTAAGTTACCTAGGCCTGAATCCGGCACTGAGCCTATGTGAATATTTGCAACGTTTGTTATGTTTTAGTCAACATACAGAAAGTTGTTTTGCCATTGGTTTTGCCATTGCGGGTATGAGGAATGTTGTTAATGTTATTTTCATCCCCTCTGTTCGTCTCTCTTCACTCTACAGACATATTATGTTTATGGTTTATGACTACTGTATATTTCGTGTGCTTTCTAGAGTCCTAGGCACGTGACCTTTCCAGCCCTATTAACAGAATTTGTCTATAAATAGCCACAACCACTACGAAAATCATCATTAGTATTTCAGTTCCATAGATATGGACGTCAAAGCCAAAGTAATTGCACTGATCGAGGAAGGCCGATTTAGCACGGCTCGAGCTGGAGAACGCTATGGATTTGCGACTAGAGCAGCGTCCAGGTGGTGGGCGCAGTATCAAGAGCTAGGATACATGACTCGTAAACCTGGTAGTTGAAGACCCAAGGCATCAACACCACAACAAGATCTTATGTTAATAGAACGTTCGAGGCGCTTTCAGTTTATACTTCTAAAATATTTGTGCCCGGCAGGGAATTTCCTGCTTCCAACAGAACGCTAGTAAAAGGCTCAATAGTGCCAACGTTGTGCTGAGAAGAACAGCGGTGAAGGAAGTTCTGACTGAAGACCATCGAATTGATCATGTCACAGTTTGTCGAATTCATACAGCTATCCATGGAAAGAGGCCATCTTTTTGGACGATATGTTTATGAACTATAGCAGGCCAGTGCACGTATAACGACTGAAACAATCCAAGGATTTGACCCTGAATATGTGGTCCAGAGACAACGCAGTGGTCGTTTGTCCGTGTCGGTGTGGTACGAATTTCTGGTTATGGTGGCGGTGCACTATGGAGGATTCATGGGCATATGAATGAGCATCAGTACACCAATAAACTGGAAAATGTGATGCTACCTAGTGTTCGTGTGTTTAATCCCGAAAACAAAATAAAATTCCAACATGACTTGTCTTCGGTACACACACGCATCGCCGTGCAGCGGTGGTTCAACATTCACAGGGACGATGTCGAGAGGTTCCATGGGTGCCAAGAAGTCCTGACTTAAATTCCATAGAAAATGTGTGTACGGAAGTGCAACGCAATGTTAATGTGTAACTACAGAGTCGGTGTCCTAGGATTGCAGATGAATTGTGGAATCTCATTGCAGATGTTTGGGATGATGTTGCATTGTCAGATAGATACAGTAGGTCTATATCCAAAGCCTTGTTAATTCTGTAAGTAGAATAATGGATGCAGTGATCAATGTCAAGGTTTATGGACAGGCTATTAAGTCCAGAAGAAAACTGTTGTATATAACTAGAACTACATAGGTAGAAGAACATTTTAATTTGTGATATAAAGAACATTCAGTATTAATTATTTTATTTCAGGAATGTTTTTTTCTTTTCTTTTTTTAGAACAAAAATAAACACTGTGGGCCGTATTCATAGACATTCTTAGCGCGGGTTTCCGGTGGATGATCAGCGAACTAACGTTTTTCGTATTCATAAACCAGTGTCAGCGATATGATATGATATGATTGATATGATATGATATGATATGATATGATATGATATGATATGATATGATATGATATGATATGATATGATATGATATGATATGATATGATATGATATGATATGATATATGATATGATATATGATATGAATCCTGTTTAGCACGCTCGTAGCCCGGGCTAGCGAAATGTCTATGAATAGTACCCTGTAGCTTTAATAATAGAATAAATAAATAGGTTCTAGTAAACACTAGAATCACTTATACAATCAAACGTTTTCCTAAATTGCACAAAAATTATTTCTAACTAACAAATCTATTTGTGTTTCTCTTCCCTCATTACTAATTGTTTACCGAAAGTAATTTATAGGTATTTATTTATTTCAATTTAACTGAATGTTCACTTATATAATTTGTATTGGATTACCTTAATCAATTTATATTTATTCTACTTTAACTAACTGTTCACGTCTATATCATCTTACCATTAAGTTCGTATGTATTGCATCTATCTCAATTTTTTTACTCTTCTTCGTATGTTTTGCCAGGAAGATATTAAAGTAAAAATAAACCATAAATAAACGAAGTACCGTATGTCCATAAAGTAAAGGGAGACGAACAGAGGAATTGATAATGAAATCAATAACATTCCTCGTAATGGTAAAACAATTAAATAACAAATTTCTGTACATTGACAAAAGCACGAGAGTTTCAACCTTATAGAATGTGAACAGAAACAATACGAAAGCCTTTCTCTCCTAGTCCAGCAACTTCGAGTAAACAGTACTCTGTACTGTGATAATCACAACAAAACCGGCATAAGTAACATTACGAGTTTTGCTGTTCATCGGCCAGTTTTTTCTTCCGTAACTGTACATTACCATAGTTCTACCCTCTTCTGTCATTCCTCTTCTCATTGGCCAGACGCTCAATCGTCTTGTCGAAGACTAGTGATATAGCCTTCCTGTTCCGCCAATGATGCTAGAGGCATGTCTGTTTTCGGTAGTAGTTGCAAAATTCTCCACATATCTTAGAGTTTAGAAACGTCTACAGCCAACGCATAGAAACACCCCTTCTTCGCAGCAGTGAGGTAGAAAATGTAAACAAACACTACTGCTTCAAGCTTCTCTCTGCAAAAGGTTATACGCCCAGCGACACTCAAGCCTTAGGATAAAGAACGAGTCTATATTTCGGTTAACAGTGTTGCCAAACATATATTACTTAAAGTGATTTATTGCTAATTAAAATATTAAAACATTATTAAATCGTACATGTGACAGAAACATTATGGAAAATATTTGTTGGAACTAAGAATATGCAAAGACGTTTATAAAATTTGTATTTGTAAATTTGTTCAAAAGATAACGGGATCAAATATTAGTAGGTAAAAGTTATTTCTAGGAATCTAAACGCAAAGCAAATGAATGGTAGAGGACTTTTTCCATTCATACTATGCAAAGGTTTCGTTCCTTAAAAGATGTCATCGAATGCTTTTCACCCTGCATAATAAATATATTTCTCGTAACTGTTAATTATGAATGGAAGTCATAATAGTTATGTTTCCAAATAGCTAGCGGTTGCTCAAACCTCCTATGCGGTCAGAAGCCGATAATCAAGGCCGGCATTTGTGGACCAATATTGGCTCGTTCGCCCTAGCCACCGCAACTTACATGTTAATATTGTTCACGCTTCACTGGCACTATGTGATTTTCGTTAATTGGTTTATTGAAGTTCAAAACTGATTCTGAGTCGAACAGGGCAGCGCTTCTGTGTGTTGCTCATATGCTGTATGTAATGACTGTAATTGATACATTTAGACGTTGTTCTGTGTTTGAAATAGTCATGTGACGACTGACAGAGGAGAAAACGAACGTTAAATATAAATCGGAGGCTGAAAAATTCATTAATATTACAACAGATAAATTGTTTTAAGTTCATTTCGATATCAATGATTTTATAATTTATGTTCTGTTATCGTTTTATAGCGATTAAATAATATAAATTTAATGTTAGGCTTGGAACAATAGAGATGCATAATACTAGTATTAGTTTTTCTTCTTATATTATTACTAGGCTTCGTAATCCAGATACCTAAAGACATGCTACCTTTGCACGGTGAAAATACCGCGCCACTTCAAAATTAATCAGTGGGCAGATCATATTTCATATTAAAATACAAGAAAAGATGTTTTTGACAAGAAGTTAAAGACACATTGTGTATATAGTACGCCGAACACATGATGCAACGAATAAGGATATAAACAAACACATCGTCGCTGCGTGTTTGTGGAGTACAGTCAACTACCGACATTCTGATGCTAGACTAGTAAACACATGGTTGAGCCGTAATGTTCATTTTCGTCGTGATCTTTGCATTGAATAGGCCTAAAACGTGCATTCGTAAGTTACGGAACTTGAACATATGCGGATGTCACTTGAAATGATTTTATATTACAAGAAATTCTTTCAATAGCACATGACTTTATTGGTACATGATGTATTGAAGATATTCCTATTGTGTGATTTGTTCGTGTTTCATTAGGATATTGCATGTCACTCATCACTGAAAACCCACTAATTTTCTATGTACTTTTCTAGCAATCCCCTAAAATGAGATTATTTAATTTATTAATTGGGATGTTGGCATTCAACATCATGGTAAGCTACACAAATCCATGCTAAACGTCGAGTTAATATCTTCATAATTTTTAGATTTTTATGGTACTGGTTCTTTTTTTATTACGTTCAACACACTTTCTGTGCCTTTCGGTATTTCAGTGTCTTTCAGTGCACTGTTTCATTTTTGTCATTTTTACGTTTATTTGACTCAATTTATATGTAATGTTGTCTATATTGACAGTAAAAATATTAGTTCAAATATCCTCAACTATGCCGCGCAATATTATACGCTCTGCAATGAACCTTCAATCAGCCACAAAGGTGTAGTTATTTAAATAGCCTTAATACGACTAGTTAAGGGCTGTGATCGATAAGATTACTCACTATGGCTGCGTCCCGATTTTCACTTTCTAGAGGAAGGGGGCAGAGGATGCGTAACTATTTTGTATACGAACGTACCTGTATCTGCGCTGTGACGTCACATATACTTTGAATCAGGCAACTTCATTCCCGCTTATAGGTAGATGGAATACGAAGCCTAATTATTACATTATACTATCCTGTAACACAATAAAATGAAAAGGAGTGACGAGAATTTGGACCTGAGACGTTAACATCTAAATTCCGACGTTCTTCTGACTGAGCTACGGGAGCACAAGTATAGAAACATATGGGAAAAAATTGGCCGAATATCCCTCCAAGACGTCCTGATGATTTGTGAAAGCTCGTCAAGGATGCCTGGGATACCGTGGCTGAGAACAGTCGCTATTTGGAAAGGCTAGTCGATTCAATGCTCACTCGACTGCAAGATGTGATCGAAATGAGAGGAAGGTGGACTAAATATTGAATCGTGGCTTTTTGTTCTGTTTTCAGTCTTTTTTTTTTTACTTTTAATTGTTTCAATTTTCTAAGACAGACACCATTAAGTTTGTTTTGTTTATCCCACGAAAGATATTTTTGTTGAGAATAAAATCTTTCTTTTTTTCCATTTGCATCCATAATGCCATAATAAATCATTATACAGTTATGGCATAATTCATTCATGAAACTGATGATAATTACTAAAAGAGTCATAAAAGATACAGGAGTAATTATATTTCCTCTCTCTCTTAAAAACAAAAAAAGATAAAAAGCACTAGGTTGTGTTTGAGCACACGACCTCATCAATACCATCCCGAAACGCTGCAACAGAACACTTAATTTACATACTCTAGATTTCGGGCCACGTGGTTCAACAACATGTAACATCGCCTGTCTCCGAATTGTAGCGAAGATACCCGAAGTGAACTTAGTTTTTAGAGAGCGGCCACTTTTTCTTTTTTTACAACTGTACAAATACAAATCACGTATCCGATCTTTGAGTTCAGCCTGTTTTTATGAAATTCTTCCCTTAAGAGAGAGATATCGTCTCACTGTAGATACTTTTATTTCACTCTCAACTGAATTATCACTAGAATCAGGAAGCTATTTCCATTTGAAAAGTGTGATTGCAAAGGGAAAATATTTCCCTTGAAGCATTGATGTTACAGTCAAAGGAAGAATGGTGGTATAAAATGTCTATTTTTTTTTTAAAGTCAGTAAAATTTGTTAAACAAAATATCAGTTATAGATAGCGTATTTCTTTGTTCATACCATACCACTGACAAAAAGCATGTGATTTGCTTCACTTTTCAACCACTTGATCAATATAGCGTTCATTTTTACACATCACATGCGAAAAAGAGCTCATTACCTTGATCGCCTAGAAGACAATCAAAGTTCATTCTAGTTCTCACATTTTTAGTGAATTTGTCATAATGTAGTGTAATAAATCCGGAGAGCTTTCGGAGCCATTATTTTTTTCATTATTTTCTCCAACATGAATAAGTATTTAATTGAGTACGAATCTCGTACCAAAACAGAATACTGAATAAAGTCTAGTGTTCCATGGAAACCTCAATATCTCTCAATTGAACGCTATTTGGAAACGTTAACAAAAATATAAAATAAATGTCATGAATACAGTAAAGAAGGTAGGCCTATAATGCATGGAATTACAGGA